>NW_024962274.1:2112419-2299462 GCF_019238085.1 Lagopus leucura | reverse complement strand
ATATATATATATATATATATATATATATATATATATATATATGTAAAATGAACAATGAAGAATTCACTCTATCTCTCACCCATGTGTTCCAGTACTGGTTCCCTTCTTGCTGAAGGCTTGAATCCTGTCTTTAGATTCAACTTTGCTACCTTTGGAGATTGTACAAGTGCCTGAGTGAGTCTCCCTGACCTCTGAGATAGGAAAGAGTTGAGATCAGCTACTTAGAGCAGCATTTCTAGTTTGAACATCTCTACATCTCTGAAAATACTAGTGATTTTGACAGGCTTAAAATGTGTTAGTCCACCTACAGAGCTCTGCAATCTCACTTGCTGAAGAAAACTATAAAAGAACGATTTTCTTTGGCTCAGGATAGAATAGTGGCAAAGTCAGTCCTTCTCAGGCATCCCCAGCCAGGAGGGAATAGCCTGAGAATCCATGGGCTGTTAGACAGAATCAACCCCAGAAACAACTGGAGTGCTCATCTGGGTGTTTCTTCATCCTGCACCTATTGACCAACCTGGCTAACACTGGCAGTAAGAGAATTATAGAATCACTGAGGTTGGAAAACACCGCTAAGGTCATCGGGTCCATATATCAACACATCACATCATGCCTACTGACCACGTCCCTCAGTGCCACATCTCCACAGTTCTTGAGCACCTCCAGGGACAGCAACTCCACCACCCCTCTGGGCAGCCTGTGCCAATGAATCACCACTCTTTCTGAGAATAAATGTTTCCTAATATCCAACCTGAACCTCCCCTGGTGCAACTTATGGCCATTACTTCTCAGGTTTTTTTTTTCTTTTCAGATTTCAACAGCTCAAGATTCATGCACTGGGAAGGAACAAAATGGGGAGATCTGATTTTCTCCCTATACCTGCAGCATGGAAATATGAGGGCTTTAAAAGCAATCAGTGTTTTAAATCAATTGGTGAAATTTTCCTCTGTAGGAGTCGCAGGGCAGCCAGATAAATTCGGAATAGGTATTAGAAAAAAGATGGATGTGGCAGGTCTGATTAATCTAGGTGCTTTTCTTGAATAACGATAATTGGGGTTTAGCATGGCTATACGAATAAAATCAAATTTAATCAGCAATTGGACTGCCTCCAAACTTACTGCCAACCCACCCTCACATTTTTCTAGGGCTACTGCTATAATTTCAGTGAAATTGAAGTTTTCACCCTGGAAAATTTCTTCTTTCACCTTTTATGCCATTTTCACCCTTTTCTTCACAGAATGCAGATTCAGAGTTTCACTCAAGAAAGCATGGGCACAAAAGGCCAGTGAACTCCACTTGCCTATGGCTACAAGACTCTCCTAATCCTCAGTTTAGGAAGATAAAGCCATAGAGTAACGCACTGACCCTCGGATGGGGCTGCAAATGGGAAAATACACTTGTTTAGAGGACCTGTGGCATCCCAACATGCTTAGTTTGGCTCTGGCCTCTGACTTAATTGCAGCTTCCAGACATAGTTTCTGACCTCGAGGCAGGCTCTGGTTAAAGGACTGGAATGTCTGGGAGCAGTGGGGCTTGAGCCACGACACACAAAGAATGCTGTGCAAACAGCTCCAGGCAGCCAAGCAGCTATAAATCAGGGAGCTGATCCCACACACTGCTGCGAGTGTGAAGTGAGAAGGCCTGAGAGGAGAGAAAAGATTCATAAATTCATAATCCTTCGTAAAATTGTGTGGGGGGGGAAAATAGGTCAGTATACATACATGTATTCCTCTTTAAATAAGTCGTACCACATCTGTTGCAGAATCCCCCGCTCTTATTGTCCAAGCAGAAGTACGTTAAGGTTTGTATTCTGAATATTTTACTCAACCTATTTCATGACAGCACTTCTGAAGATTTTGATTTCTCTGAGGATTGGTGAGGTTTCTCTGAAAGCATGTTGAAATGGCAACAACCAAGTCCCAGGATCTGTTAGCATTCTGGAGGGAAGCCAAGCCTACCAGTTTCTGTCCAGGCATTTCCTCTGGGTTTGCATCTCTGTTCTCTTTGGGCATTTCATAATTGATTTGTCATTTATTGCTTTATAGAAAGATATGCAAGTACTTTTATATATATATTATTTTATTATTATTATTATCTATAAGATGGATAAAAGCCAACTGTGGGGTAATAGCTCAGGAATCTTCTTGTGTATGTATTTGGGAGAAATTTGCTGCTGGTGTTTCTTGGATGATTAAGCTCTTAATTTACAGGCAGTTTTCATTCATACATATTAAATGACCATCCAAATAACAAACTTCCCAGTGATTATTTGATCCTCAATTTAAATAAGTCACTGATTCTTGTACCAATAAATCTCACCCAGCGTTTCAAAAAGAAAGTAAAACAAGCAAACAAATGTGTGCTCAAAGGTTCACCTGGGTCTCTTTTAGCATACCCTCACATTCACTCATTCTGTTCTGCAGAAGTGGTTGAACTTGGCTCTGTTTGGGCCAGCAGCTGAATTAGCACTTTCCTTACTCAAGACAGAGAGAAGTTCCAAGTATCAACTTCCTGTCCTGATGCCCTGTTTTCTGATATCATAGGGTATGGCAGAACATCTCTTGCATGGCAATCAGATGTAACCTTCCTCATTTTGAAAAGCCACCTTCAAAAAACAAGTGGATAGAGCTGCAGGGAACAGAGGGGATGCGTGACAGATGCAAGTTCTGGCCTTTGAGGTCTGGACAGAGAACCAGACAGAATGACTCAGATCACAAAGTGACCCCAGGTACAATGGAAATGAGGAAAGTGCCCAGGAGATTCACAGCGACAGACCTAGCTTAAGTATTTCTAGAATCAAATAGAAGCAAATCACTCTGAGACATCAAGCCCTCAGGCTGCATGGCAGCGCCAAGCGTTTGCATATCAAAAATGATAATGAAAATGGACTTTTCAATGGATGCAAACTTTATCTACCATAAAACACAGGAGCAGATCTGCAGCAGGTACTGTCGTGTAATGCACACCAATGTAGCACAGCTCTGTGCTGGATGTGGCACAGGAAAAACTTGGCTCACGCCAGCTTTTCTATCATTTATCAGAAATAACATCTTTGCAGACTAGCTGTTTGAATTAATTACAGCCTGAACGCTCTTCTCCAGGGCTTGCAATGTTCACAGAATCATTTCCTTGTTTCCTTCATTGTAATAATGTCAAAGATCAAACGGCAAAACCTGTATTTCTCCTTAAGCAAATTGCATTGCAGTTCAGGAGCAGAGAGCTGGCAGCATGAGATGGCTATATCTCTCCTGCTGCTGCTGGGAGCTGCAAACCATTTAGCATTGGCTGTGTTGAAAGAGATTAACTTGTGCTGACAACACCCTGTTGGGGTGAAGTGCTGGAATCCTGTGCTCGACAGCAATCTTAAATACCAGAAGTGTCTTTTCTTCATCTGTACTTGGGAAAAATTTCTCTATAAGGTGCTCCAGCATGTATTTAAGCTATGTGGGAGCAGAGGTGCCTGGAGTCACCTCCCACATTGAGACAACTGCATGGCATGCACCCATGCTTCAGCACCGACACGCAGCACTCACCTTAGCCTGCTACATCTGGAGTTTAGGATGAACTCCGTAAGAAAGGTTTAATTTAAATATAATATGAATAGAAGCATCTGGAAATGGCACGAGCAGATTTTGCCAACAAGATAATAAATCACGCCAACATGGCTTTGCGTTGATGACCAGGATGAACTGGTCCTGCCCAGGAGCATCTCAGCCCCAGCACATGATGTAGCAGCAGCACTCAACACCTCGGCTAACTTTCTGAACCTGAGATATAACTGGCAAAATAATCAAAGTACGGAGGCACAGACTTAAACGATGCATGTTCAGGTGATAAAGTGCATCACTGAAGGCAGCGGGCATTTCCCTCTATCAAAATGCTTGTCCATCTAGAAGGAAGAAATTCATAAAACTGCACATAATAGCATTGCTGAAAGACTCCCCAAAAGTCATAAAACGCAGCTGAAATTTGACATCATATTTGGAGCTCAGACCTCAGTGCTTCTTCCAAATGGCTCTGCAGAGCCTCTCTTTTATAAATGCCTGGAGACGCTGCATACCTTTTTTTATAAAAAAAAATATATTGTTAAAATTCCTTAACTCCTGGCTGTAAGCATTGAGATATCTGTGATTACAACCAGAAATGTGCACCCCAATAAAGGTTTCTGAGTAACACGGAGGAACCTATTGTGCATGGGAGGGCCCCATGAACGGTTCAACACCACGAAGGGCTGCCAGTGGGGAGATGCACCCTGTGCACATGGCCTCTTCCATCCCTGAGAAAACATGCCTGGACCAAGAGGAAATCTTATCCCCTGAAATTCATCTCTGA
Organism: Lagopus leucura; assembly: GCF_019238085.1. Taxonomy (NCBI): domain Eukaryota; kingdom Metazoa; phylum Chordata; class Aves; order Galliformes; family Phasianidae; genus Lagopus; species Lagopus leucura. Next base: position 2,295,130 of record NW_024962274.1, on the reverse strand, counting down.
AGTTCACTTAAAATAACTAATTACCTGCTTGAAATTACAACGCTCGAAACGAGCTGGCATTATAACCCTCCCTCAACCTGAGAATAAATATTCATCATTCCAAGATCGACGGATCACTCCTCCAAGGGTGCTATCCCTGTCGTTCATCTTAAACTGCTGCAGAACGCAGCGTATTTATTTTCTGCTAAAACAATGTATGTTTTGTGAATGGAGACCCACAGGACAAATGCTTTCTTTCTCAAATCTGAAACAAAATTCTCATGGGCTCAAAGAATCTTCTCCAGGCCTCATTTAATTCTAAACCTGGACTTGTATAACCTTTATTAATTCCACAGTGGGAAAGGGAATGTGATTATGCCATCTTTATTTGATTATATTAGTTTGCTCTTCAGTGCCACAACGCTTAGCCATTAGACAAATAGACAGAGATAAGTTATAATTAATGACTTTGGGAATGTTCCGACGATCACTAGTAATTGGCAGCAACACCACAAAAACCCTGATTCATTTAATCAGGCATTCGATGGTTATTATGGCTTGTAAAACGTATCTAAGCTTATTGATAAGGAGTAATTATTAAAAGCAGCTTCTATTTACTAAAGGAGCAATAGCAGACACACCATAAACACAGTGTTACATCTGTGAGGCTCTCATTAAGATCTGCACAGTGGAGAGTTTTCTGCTGTTTCTCATGGCAAAGAGAACGGCAGGAGGCTATGGCTGTGCACTATGCTGGAGCTGCTGTTCCTGCTACCATGGCTGTGCCCTCCTGCTGCACAGCCCACAGTGACACAACTCTCTATGACTGACTGCCTGAAAAGAGGTTGAAGCAAGGCTCAGCCTCTTCTTTCAGGTAATAACGATAGAAAGAGAGGAAATGGCCTTAAGTTGCACCAGGGGAGGTTCAGGTTGGATATGAGGAAATATTTCTTCTCAGAAAGCGTGGTTGGACACTGGCACAGGCTGCCCAGGGAGGTGGAGGAATCATCATCCCTGGAGGTGTTCAGAAACCATGGAGATGTGGCACTGAGAGAGATAGTGGGCATGGTGTGATGGGTTGGTGGTTGGACTAGATGGCCTTAGAGGTCTTTTCCAGCCTCAATGATTCTACGACACCACAGTGACACTCTGTATGTCCTAAGGACTGTCCCTGATGGCACCATCCCTACCATGGCTTTGCTAGAGAGCATCCCCAGAGCCACCTCTGGAGTCATCAGTGCCCCATACCCTGAGAAGAGCTCAGCTTTCCACAGGAAGAAATAAGAAAAAAGGCAAACTCTCGCTTTTTTTGCTGCAATGGTTCCAAGGGTCAGTAGCACCATGATAAGGATAACACAACATTTCTGCAAAGACTACAGGCTGCTCATGCACCCAATGATGACAAATTAGCTTAAGATCACATTCCAGTGTGCTATTTTCAGATCCATGTCACAGTAACACCTACAGGCAAGAGATATATATCGATGTTTGCAGTCCCTTAGGGAAAGATTACCACAAAATGCCAGGTATCACAACCCAAACATTTTTATTTTGAGTTACTAAAAGATATTATCATTTGCATTAGATCTGGAAGCTGGCCTCCAGCTGTGTTTTTAATGACAAGGGAATATCATGATTTGGAAATCTAAGCAACTCGTCAGGAGGCCGGGCTCTTAAATGACGTTTAAATTGAATGGTGGATAAGATGTTCTCCAGAGCATCCTCTATCAGCTTTATGTTTTGAGTTTTGTTAGGCTCAGGATAAAAACTATAATTAATTTCTCCTTCTCAAACCTTTGAATTATAATTAAAGACAACACACGTTAATAAGAAAGTTTTCTCTTGATATTACATGTAATGTCAGAGTTAATTATTATAATTTTAACTTAAGTTTTTTATCATTCTGAATTTTAATCTCCCTGTTACTCTGAGAGATTGAGGAAAACTGGGAAATATCTGTAATTGGCTTTTCCCTCAAAAAATGCCTCCATGCATTTAAATAGTTTGGACCAAAATTTGTAATAGAAAATAACTGCAAAAACAAACTTTGTTCTATTTCTCGGGAGGTTTGCTCCCAGCAAGAACCACTCCTGGTAATTAAAAGTGAAAGACTTTCATAGACAAAATTGCACGTGCTCATTAAGCAGGAAGCTGTACAGCCTCAGCAGGATGTGGTTTTGCTGGACCCTGCTCAGGAAGGCTATGCAGTGCTGGGACATCAGTAGGACAAGAACTGTGTCATGTTGGGGCATACAGACCTCATGACTGAGCCTTTGGCAGCCATCCCTCTGCAGCCAGGGGGGTGATCTCAGACTGCCACTTGCTCACATCGGGTGCCAGCCCACCCCCACAGCACACCGTCCTTCCCTGCGCCAAGGGCTCCAGCTTCACACGCAGCATTTATGAAGTATCCCATTTTCCCCATCAGAGAAATAGTGTTTGATGCAGTGCCTCCGAGCTGAGTGATTTGTCAAAGTAACTGCAGCGGGAGGACATTGCAGCGCTAGAAGCTAATGTATTACTGTCCTGATAGATTTATGCTGTTAAATTGATGGCTGACATTGCCGGACCTCTCAGTAAAGAACTGCCTGGGCCATCCAAAATGCCGTGTTAAAAATACAGGTATTTATCGGTTACAGGGTGCTTTATAGCCTCAGAGCTATTTACAAAAATTAACCAGCAGACCTCCTCCAGTTCCCTTTGTGAGTACCCTGCATAACTAGCATCGCTCTGATCTTACAAATGGCAAAAGACTTCATACACTTAATTTCTAGCATGGGCTGAGTACTCATAGATCCAAGTGAACACTCCAAGAGTAACATCTCAGAGCACTCGGGCCATAAAGCTATAAACATTGGGCTATAATGAGAAGACTGGTCAAAAACAAGATTAAATTCTGTATGAAGAAGAACACATGAATATAACTTTCTTCACTCTTTGCCATAACACCATTCCTCTGTGTTAGAAACAAAGCAATTTTGAACAGCTGAGGCTCCACCTGGGGTCAGTTCCCAAGTTCTATTTCTGATATTCCATTAATTTCTTTGTTTATAAGTATCAGGTGCCACAGAAATTCAGACAATTTCACCAATGGGAAAAAATACAACAAACGCAATGCTTGGTTGTTATTTTAAATTCACCTTTTCTTAGGTAACTTTATGTCAGTCCTAGAACCTTACATCAGCCTAAGCAAAACAATCCCTTTCTGCAGAAAGTGTCACATCTGCAAGTAGCGATTCTATTTGGAGAACAGCTTACAAACAAGCATCCTAGCAAAGCACAAACTCACTTGGCTGTTCTGGGACTATTCCTTTGCAGAAAAACAAAACACAAGTTCTCCCTTGCAGGCTCCAAAAGCACGGGCAGCACTGCAGGGCTGTTTGTAAGCGTTCCTCTCCGATGCCTGACTGCAAACTGTGTTGTGCTCCCAGGAGGTCCCACACACCAATACACTTTGTATTGCTTAGAAAAATAGGGATGTGATTTCTCCTTCTCCTTGTCCTTCCAGCTGTCACTACAGCATGCTCCTGACCACAGAGGCCATTCTCTCCTGCCCCTGCATTGTTCCTTGCCATTCACAGGCACTACCAAAATAGCACTGGGAGCTGAGACTATCGTTACCTGGGCAGTGCTGTTTCACATTTTCATATTGCTACGTTGCTCATAAAGACGAAGCGTTCAACGCAGGCAGAGGAGAGACTGTACACTTCTCTATAAGATCTTTAAAATAAGAATGGAGTACCTACGATTCCACCTGTGCCTTTCCCAAACCTCTGCTATCAGGTGAAGCAATGCCATGTTTGTGACACCTGCAAAGCAAGCTACTTGGATAGCCAAGCCTTGCTTAGCTTTTATATTAATGCTGACTTTCCTTTATTCCCACTCTTTAAAAATGCACTGGGCATATGTCTCTGTTTGCAGAGGACAAAATCCAACCCACTCAGCCCCAAAAAGCTTTGATCTTATTTACTGAAGTTGTCTTTGTGAAATATGTTCCTTTTAAAAGTCGGTTATTAGAACTTCAGAATAACGAGACCATTAAAATAACTCAGCACAGGCTGGGATCAATTAAAATAAATGGGGAGGAATGAGGACCTTAAGAACAAGTTGCTTCATCAGGGAATTCAACACTCAGCTGTGCCTACCTTGGCTTCAGCAATATGCAGCATGTATATTCATAGTGCCTTTACTCAAGAGTTAAATACAGTTGGCTATCTTGGGTATTAAATGGACAGAAACATAGTATTTTTTTTTCTCTTAAGGTAGAAAGCCTGTTTTTAAAAAACGCTGTGTTCCAATCTGCTGTCAATGACTCTTCAACAGTCTCTTTTCTACAGCCAGCGGTAATGGTTGTATCTGCTCACAGGGTAGATATAAGCACACGCTGAAGTTTATTTTGATCCAGTAAATCAGGTACTTAAGGCTAGACTACTCACAGGGGTGAATGCTCTTCAGCAGGATTTGGGGAATTTAACCTCCTTTTGTGGAAAATTGCAGCCAAAGTACTTAACTAGATAGGGATGAACAAGTTTAACTGGAAGTTTTTAAGCTCAAAGCCACTGCTGTCTTCCCAAACTAAATATGAAGAAAGGGAGATGATGAATATCTTACACAGAAATACATACTTTTTTCTGATTGGACGCAAGTCATCAAAGTGGTTATTAACATGAAGAGGAGATCAAGAAAGAAATAGAGCAGCAAGAGAAAAACAAAACAAACTTGAAACCAGAAATTAGATGTGCAGCGTCTCTTGGCTTGAAAGCAGATGGGAATCCTTCCTTATTTACATTAGGAACAGAGTAGGTTTGCATGACTGCTTCAAGATCTGAATAATACTTTCCTAACTACAGTGCAGCACACCTCACCAAACTAGAAAAACATCCGAGAAACACCCAGCTGATGCTCTAGAAGCAAAGCCCAGTGAGAATCTACCTCAACCACCGAGTTTTGGTGGAGACATGCTCAAAACACAGCCTGTCCCTCCAGGTTGTTTCAGTTTGTTGTGAGCCTTGCGTCCGTTCCACTGCCTTGCTGCTGCCCTTCTGTACAATGCAGATGAACGTTAGTTGTACATGTACATTAAGTTAAGAGGAACCGCAGGGTACAGGGCTGTGCTGGGACAAAAACAGGCAGAAAACTGGGGAATAAGAAAAGCCACAGTTACTTATAGAGTCATAGAACAGTCTGAGTTGCAAGTGACCTTTAAGGGCCATCTGGCCCAACTCTCTCAATGAACGGGGACACCCACAGCTCCATCAGGTGCTCAGAGCCCTGTCCAACCTGACCTTGGGTGTCTCCAGAGATAGGGCATCCGCTTCATCTTGGTTGAGAGAAGAAAAGACCAAAGGAAAAGCAAGAGTTGCGGGGAAAATGATAGGACATGGCATTTCCTGTGCATTTTTAAGAAACATTTGCTTTTAGCACTCTTCAGCTTAATCTGAGAAAGGCAGTTCTCTCCATTAGTCTTCAGCTGCTCACCCACCTCACGTTCAGCTGAAATGGCTGCCAGCCTTACTAGCTTTCCTTCACATTGATTTCTGGTACTTGTGCCTGAACACAAACATCATCTAAGCAGGGACTTCACACTGTGAGAAATTGTATCTCAATAAAGAACTTTCAGCAGGCAGCAGTTCACCAAGGCAGAGAGTTATTAATGTATTTGAGCAAGCTAGTTAAGCAAGGTAATTAATACATCTCAGAACATTAGGCATGCACGGCCAACTCTGATGGCTGTCAGCAAAGCATAATCCAGGTAATTTCTAGCATATAAATCGAATGTATGCTTGAAAAACAATTTCTAATTATGAAGACTAATTAATTTGGGGGAAAAGCTTGCTTTTGTTTAACTGGAACAATAAATTTAATTATGATAACAAACACCCAGCAGACAAACAGTTCTAAAAAACATCGTCTCTGTCCACAAATAATCAGTTTTCTTTGATTTAAAAACCAATCCTGTTGTGTTACCAAGAAAAAAAAATAACTGCTCATTGCAAACATGGACATGATTTCCTGTGTTATATTTAGGGATACGTCTGGCATTAAGCTCACCCGCAATGGTGCCAGCTGAATACACACATGCAAGTAGGTATCACAACCCGCCTGGTGCTCAGAAGTGTGGGTGAGACGTTCAGCACTACAGGGAATTGATAAACAAGTCGCTGGAACAGAAGGTGTTTCGATTATTATCAGCTTCCAGCAGACTAGTTAGTGAACAGAAAGTAGCAGAACAACACAGAGGGAATAAAGTTGAGCTATGCCAAGCTTCCTGCCCTCAGAGTTGCATCATGATGGTGACAAGGCAGCTTTCAAACAACAAAAATTCTTCTGCCCGTGGCAGAGAGCTGTGTTTATTTACTCATTACCCTGCCCTAATTCACGCAGGACTTGAGATTAGAGAGTGAAGTTCAAGCAGGCAGCTCCAATTGCTGGGAGCTGGAGAGGGAGCCTGGAGTTTCCCAAAGCGGGACACAAAGCCTTTGAAGTCTCATTCCTTCACTCAGCTGTCTGCCTTATGCGAAACTCACAGCCTCTGGGATGGAGATTTGCATCCCAAAGGAAAGGACTTGAAAAGGAGCTTCTTTCACATATACAGTCCATCCTGGGCATCACAGTGCTCTGTGCTCTCCTCCAAGGCCTCTCTCACCTTGATGCCAGGGAGGTGTTCCTGCCAGCAACCCCTGTGCAGCGCTGAGTCAGGTGAAATATGCACAAGGAGGTGGCAAGCTTGCTTACTCTGATATTATTTCATGATCATTGCATTCCCTGCTGAGTACCTGGCTTATCAGAGTGAGTTCTTCACGAAGGAGTGCTTCAGCAATGAGACACGCACTCAGATGATATAGGAAAGGCAACAGTACTGCAAAAATAAAGGGAAAGAGAAAAGGAGAGCTGCGCTGGCTGAGTCACTGCTGAAGACGGCTCAGAAGCATGCAGGGGCTTTAAGAGATTTGGGATGACAAACAGAAAGACAAACATCTTTCCTCACCCACAAGCTCTTTGGAAAGAGTGGTACACCGGCACAGGCTGCCCAGGCAGGTGGTGGAGTCACCATCCTCAGGGATATTCAAGAACTGAGAAATTGAGCACTTAGGGACATGGTGGGAATGAGTTGATGTTAGACTAAGTGATATTAGAAGTCTTTTCCAACCTTAATGGCTCTATGATTATTCATGCATTTGCTGTTTTACCTCCTGCTACTTGAATGCTGGCACATCTGGAGGAGTCTCAGCTGTGTTCCTAGGAGTCACTGCCTATGAACATGAGGAGAACCACCTGTGCTCACCCTCAGCTGCAAGTAGGGATAAACAGGGACTGGATTTGGGAATTGCCTATTCCAGCTCCAGGCTCTCATTCAGTCTCAAGAAGTCACCACAGATGGTACTGTCAAAAGCCTCCCAGAGAGCTTGTACTGTAGTCCAGTACAAATAAGAAGTGAGATAGAGCTGGAGAAGCCAAACAAAACTTGTTTGGGAAAGAGGATAATGGGATCAGGAGCACCAGTAAATCCAACCAGGTCAGTGCTGCACCACAGGCCTTGTGAAGCAATGACAAGCAAGCCCAAGGAGGACAGGCAGGGCAGTTTGGGAGGGAGATGAGAAATGACATCCATCATTGGAGAGAAGCCCCGTTGTCTGACACATCAGAGCACAGATAATTGCAATATAAAGCCACGTCTGACAAAGAAAAATGCATTTGGAAAGAACTGAGAGCAAGAAGGAAGATAAAAGAAAAAGACTGCAAACGTTCAGCATAAAGCATCAGCCTGATACTGCACAACAGAAGTGAGCAAGATTCCTGTCACTCTGCAGAAAGTGCCTTGCAGCTAACAGCACGTCTTGTGGGAGAAGGGAATCCCTGCAGCAGCACAAACAGCAGCATCTGGGTCTGGGTTGACTCCCAAGGTCACCTGTACGTAGGAGTGAGGAGGCTGCTGAGCCTGGAAAAGCTGCACAAAGCTCTGTGTGAGGCTGGCAGGGGTACGAGGGACAGCTCAGCAGGACACAGCAGCACCAAGGCAGGCACATGCTGTGGTCACAGGAGTTTCCCCCCAGCCTCTCTCCATTTTTCTCCCCATAGCAGTGCAGTATTTTGGGCACCGACCCTTTCCATCTGGGCAAACACCCAAGAACACACCAGGGGGTGGAAGCAGGTGAAGATCGTATAGTTAAAGCTGCAATGCCATGTGATTATTTCACATTATAAATGAAACATCTAACTTCTCAGGTCATCCACCCTGCAGAGGATCTGCTGTACAAGGAGTGCCAGAACTTGGCTGCTTTTGATGAATGGTCTCCGCAATTGCAGGATTCCTGGAGAATGTCTGATTTCAAGAAAGCATCTTTTTCTGGTTGGAAGCACAATGAAGGGCAGTTCCAGCCAGCTGTAAAGGTGATCCCCTTTCGTTAGGGCAGGAATGCAAGGCACAGGAGGCAATTCTTACTACAGAGCCCATAGCAAAGCAAGGTGCAGAAGGAGAATCCTGACTGCAGAGTTTGCTTCAGGTACACAAGGGCAACTCTCATTAGGAAGAAAATCATTATTTAACATAATCTTTATCTTCTCCTTGAAGAGACAATTGTTATGTGACCGACAGTTTTTGTTCACCACCCACAGGCTGGCCCCAGACAAAGCCATCACAAATGTTCTCATTAGCATTTCTGCAGGACTCTCCCACTATGCAGTTTGGATGCTTCATAAAAATTAATGAATTCATCTCACCAGCAGTTCTATGATATCAGAAGTATTACCCTCCACCGTACAGACTTTAATGCTACACACTTATTTTGGATGCCCAGTGTGAGGCATGTAAGCCTCAGGGGTGTTAAAGGTGCACGGTATCTTTGTCCTTTGAAACAGCTCTCAGAGAATTCTTTCAAGATGAAACACTGGGAATATAGAAAAGGAAGACACAATTTACACTCTTTCTACTCAACCTAAGGAACCTAGCAGAAGTTATATTTGGGGGCTTTGTTTGCAGCAGGTCTTCCTCCATCATCTTTGGAGAGAAATAAAGCATCTTGTGTCCACATGGCTGTCCATTAGTCTCCATAGGTCTCCATCTGTTTTCGTCTTAGGGGTGGCATGCATATCCTTAACTGAAATAATGAACATATTTCCAACAGCTTCTGAGGTTCAGCTTCCCCAGCTCAGCGCTATTTTATTGTCCTTAAGGAGTCACCAGTGTTCCAAGCAGACTGGCTGCAGTGCTGTCCCCAGGATTGTCATGGAGCACTTGCACACTCTCACTTTGGATACTGCATAAGCCTACAGTGAAATGCCAGTCTGCTCCAAGAAATTGATAATTACAAAGGACCTACTTATCCTTCTAATAAAAGAGTCATTAAGGTATGCTGAAGGACCAGTCCGCAATACCGTTCATTTATCACCAAGATGTTAATTAAAATTCATTAAATCCCCAGTGCCCTGACTGCTTGCAAAGAAGTGCTGTCACTGTGTCTGGCCACAAGCAAGGTGAGGATTCCAGCAAGGAGGCAGCAGTGTTTTTTCCTGAATGTGCATTATTTTAAGCCATTAGATGTGCACATGCCCAGACTTGGTCTTGTGAAAAGCACATGAGAGCAACAAGTGTCTGTGTGACTGGAATCATTATCCAGGTTGCAGATGCAAGGAACTCAGCACGCAGAATGAACACAGCTAACAGACCTCCCTTTTTCCTTAGCAAGACTGACCCAAGGATCAACCTGTTAAATATGTTCTTTGGTCATGAACTGCTGTTGTAGCTGCAAGCCTGTGGCTTTCAAAATCTAATAAAACTATAATTTAAACAGGAGAGAGAGAGAGGGTGATGTGTACTTTTAAGCTAAATAGTTAACAAAATGAAAAGATTGAAATATTCATAGCTTTAAATATTTATAAATTAATTTTAAAAGTCATTATACAGTATTGAATTATCTTTAAAAGTCTGCCAATCTAGGAACTCTGTTTCATCCCCGCTTGTTATTACAGTTATTAATGTTCCAAAGATGACAGATGTTTGGCAAGAGAGCTGAAACACAGCTTCCAAAACAACAAATGGAGCTAACGCTGCTGCAGCAGCCACTGCCTGGGTTTACTGGAGGAATCACAAAATGGGTTGGGTTCGAAGGGCCCTCAAACATCATCTAGTTCTGGCCCACTCACCAAAACCTACAGTCCTTTATTTCCCTCCTGGCAACCACGTCCAAAGCTGTCAATGCCATGTTGAGCTCCCCAGTGCACTGACATCCCCCTGCCTGGTACCCTTGCTGGACTGCTTGGCAGAGGGAATGTAGCTCTATAGGAGACGATCAATTTAAACAAGAAAGGCCACCCTGACAAAGACTCCATCAACTGAAGTTAGCAGGATTTTCACTTCTCTTCATTTACCCTAAGATAAATTAAAAATGTGAAGGCTGTGATGACACTCCACTCCAGCCCCACGTTACCATGAAAGTGGAGACCGATACTCTTTCCTCCAGCGAAAGAAGGACACAGAGCTGTAGGAGCAGGTCCAGGGGAGGGCCATGAAGAGGATCAAAGGAGTGGAGCTCCTCTCCTATGAAGAAAGGCTCAGGGAGCTGGGATTGTTTCGCTTAGAGATAAGAAGGCTCCACAGAGACCTCAATGCAGCCTTCCAGTACTTGAGGGGAGCTTACAAGTAGGAGGACAACTGATTTTTTTTTTTTACGCAGTCTGATAGCGATAGGACAAGCAGGAATGGCTTTAAGCTAAAAGAGAAGGAGTTAGAAGAAATTCTTTATTTGTGAGTAATACAGTACATGTATGGTGCCAGAACAGGCTGCCCAAAGAAGCTGTGGGTGCCCTATCCCTGGAGGGACTAAAGGCCAGGTTGGATGGGCCCACAACAGCCTGAGCTGATGGGGGTGAAGCCCTACCCATGGCAGGGGTTGGGACAGGATGATCTTTAAGTCCTTTCCAATCTAAATCATTCCATGATTATTATCTCTCCTACCACCAATGCCTGACAACATTCACCTTGAAACATGGTCAGATTTTGATGGATAAGCCAATAGACAGATAAATGGCTCCTTCAAACTCACAAATGCTCAAGGTAGCAGAACATCTCAGGTTGCTCTCACGTTCCCCTTACAAACACAAGCAATTTTATGAGAACACTGATCCTTCTTTCTCAGAGACCCTGCATTACATGGCTCTTTCATTTCCCTTTGATAGCTATTTGAATATAAATACTCTGTATTCAAGTAGCAGCAAGAGATCATTACCCTTTGACAAGTCTGTTTTCATCAATACAATTTCCAAATAATTCTCATTTGATGCAACTCAGATGCATTACCTTAAATAGGCTTACATGGCAGTACTTGGAAGAATAACAGAAGATATCAGATTACTTTATATATATACACACACACACAAATAAACCACAGAAATCAAATAATTAATAAAAAAAAAAAAAAAAAGGATTTCAATATTGTAAATATGCAAATAACTGGAGCTTAAATCTTTCCAGAAAAGAAAACAAGAATAAAGGTCACTTGCAAAAGAAATATGCAATTGTTTCACCTTTCTAACAGGGCTAAATAGTTCAATCCAGAGCAAAGCTTTAATTGTGAGCTGGGACTATGCCACAAGCATGATGGCATCCTGTATCAAAATATACAGCCACATCCACAAAACAAGCAATTCCAAAATGGGAGAGCCGTAAGACACAACCAGTAAAGTAGGGTAGATTTGTAAAGGTAATTCTCAAGCAAAGAAAGAATGTGTGTGTTATCAAGTTTTTAATGAATTCATTTTCTGTTCTGTTTGTGGAAGATGTTGTGTTCTTTTTGCATCTGCTCCTGAGACAATCTGGTCCACCACAGCCCACACGCAAGGGGAGATGAGCTTCTAATAAATGCCGATCACTGTCTGTCTGGTGTTGTACATCACCTGCTCCTACACAGTGAGGATTTATCCTCATGGTCACAGATGATACTGAAAAAATTAACATCTAGAACCACTGTATTTATGATATTTATTACAGATGAATACAACTGAATAAATCAAACAATTTCAAAGGCAAAACATTTTTCCATTTCAGAAAACGTCTGTGTGCAGAACGACATCCTCTCAGACATGCAATGCTGAGCTGTTTGTTGACTTATTCTAAGAATAAAGACAGCCTCGTTGCTTGTTAGTGAGATGTCTGCTGCAAGGACTTGGTATTTGAAGTCTGACCTTTGAATTGGAAACAACAGTCGGAGCGGTTATTTCTCATCCTTGAATAAATTGATGTAGTCCTTAGAGCTAGGACTTCATTTTGGATTCTCAAAAGCCTGAAAAGGCCTTTCTGCAAATATCCTCTTAAAGTTTTTCTTGCAGCAGAAGTTGTCCAAATAATTGCCTGAAAGTATTGCCAGAAACAGAGACGGCACATGTTGGCAGATGGGTTGTATAAAGAGGCAGATGGGCCATATAAAGAGCTGCTATGGAAAGCAGCACTGGGAAAGTAGAGTGGAGTACGGATACCTTCCTCATCCCAGCTGGCTCATTAGTGGCCCTGCTAATCTGAAGGAAATAGAATCATAGAATAAGAAAGGTTGGAAAGACCACTAAGATCATCTGGCCCAATCATCAGCCCATGCCTGTGACCTCTCTAGGACATATCACTAAGAGCAACATCCATCCAGTTCTTGAAAGTCTCCAGGGATGGAGCAACAGTAACCTGAGGGAATGCTAGCTACAGGCAGTATAGGTGACATGAAAAACTGAAGTGCCAACAGTATTCTAGTGCAAAATAAGCCCACACTTTAGACCTCTACTTCCCTCTCTGGAATTTCTGAGTATTTCTACAGGTGGCTGTTTTGTGTCAAGACGACCTCAGATCAGTGTTTCAGCTGTGAATGCTTTACAGAGAAGATGTTCACCACAGTCATCTACTAAGGAGCATCTCATAAAATAATTACCTAACAGCACATGTACGAGCAAGGGGAACATTGGACCATGGCTCATTTCATTTTGCTAAATATAGTAATAAATTGGATTTGGAGTAAGAAGCCCCATAATCAAAAGTTGCTGTCACTGAAGAAAAAAATATTTAGACAGAAATGAAATGCAGATGCTTAAGAATTGGGGTAAATAGCCATGGTACTTGGGGTGAGGCAGCCCAACCTGATTTGAGCTCTGAGGTATCAAAGGCTACAAAGCCAGCAGCATCCAACAAGCCTTCTCCTTCTGCCACTGCCTCCAAGCACAATCAGAACTGGTCCTATAGCATATCAAGGACAGCTGAGGACACAAAGGCATGAGTTTGTCCCCACAAACTTCTTATGATATTTCCCCCTGTAGAAAATATTATGCATAAAGTCCTGCCTTTTCTGCCTACTTAACACAATGCACAAACATGAGGTTCTAAACCAAGGCTTTCAAAGTGAGGAACTTCAGACTCTTCCAACGTTAAACTCATTGAAGACAAAGCCTTCAATCCTTCTCTTTAGGAAGAAGGAGGAGCCAAAGAATTCATTTTGGTCAACACCTTTACGGGTGCCCAATATTTCTCCCTCTAGCTCTCAAAAGTTTAGTGAGAACCAATTTCAAACCATTCTGTAGGACATTATGACAAGGCCCTCAGATGGCTCAGACCATCCGCTATGGCCCACCAAAGTTTTGCTCATGCTATAAACAAATGAAGTCCTTAAAGTTGAGTTTTACATCCAATGTCCATTCTACCCTGATGAAAAGCAGATACAATATTTATTTACTTCTGTAAGATTGTCTGCTCTGGGCACTGGTCCCAAGTTTTACAATCAGCTTCTATTGAGAAGATGGCTTTGAACCAAGACATCTTGATGAAGTCTTTCTCATAGCCTCATTTACAGCTGTGAATCAGCCAAACAACCCAGCTACAAAGAGAAACCAGCAGTACCAGCAGAAACTGCACAAGTGCCCTGGCTCTTTGGAAGCAAGGTTTGGCAGAAAAAGACAAAATACAAGAAAGTATCCTTTGTATGCTTTGGGATCTTTGTAGGAAACTCGGGCTTGCAAAGTAATTTCAAGCCTTGTAATGCACTCATGATTAGCTGTTGATAATGCAGACAAGTCAAATTAAACACGCTAACTGATATCAAAAACAACGGCATCCATGGCTATCTCTCTTGCTACTCTAAGCATGTAGGGTGAATACCTCATTCATGTTGGATTTGGAGGAAGAATCAGTGCGTGTGCGCGCATGTGTGTGTATGTAACTATATGTATATATATATATATATATATAACTCTTCCATTATTAGAATGGAACAGAAACATTTTCTAATTGCCAATGCTTCTCATAGAGCTTGTTCTGTTTGCTAAAAATCATCATTTTCTTCAAAAACCACGAAGGTTTTAAATGAAATGATTTCTAAAAGACAGTTTTGGTGGTTTTTTGTTTTGTTTTTTTTTTACTTATCTTCCAAAAGAAAAAAAAATTCATATTCCCTTTTTTAGCCAGAAGGCACTGACACAGAACGTATGGCTTTCTATAAGTTGTTCACAGCTCTTCCCTTGGCAGGTCCCTTGGGAGCCTCATGCCACACAGCCTGCTGAGACCCAGCAAATGTGTCTGAACTCAGGACAGGACCACTTTCCACCCCTTGCTGTATTCCACCTTCTGATAAGAAGCCCACACATCGCTGCCTATGTCAGATGTGGGATTTTTAGGGGGAAGGAAACCAGAGCCCACCAGCTTGATTACACTGACCTGGCCAGGTAGCAGTACTTTTGCTCTGAGCACTACCTCCCTTCACCCAAACTCCTCAGGTTGGTCAGTGGCACAGATAACATTGATGGTGTCACCTATAGTGAGAATAGATATCAGTCACCAAGTGCTGGTGTCTGATAACAAATCACGCTGGGCTTTTGTGAAGTGCAGAGAAAAGAGCTTTTAAATTGCTCATGCCTCAAGGACATTGGTCCGTGGTTAGAGGTCAGGAGCACCGAAAAGCAACACATTCCTGCTGCAAGCAGCGTGAGGGGATGCAGAAAGGATCACAGCACGGTGCCTGGCACTGATAGGCAGGGGAGGGGCAGGGCTGGGTAAATGTTTGCTGAGATGTGGCAAATGCAAAATTGATTTTCTTCTTCATTTAACACGTTTTTCACTCTCTTGCCCCTTCTCCTCCCCTTTATGATTAAATTTAAAAACAAGAGAGTTTAAGAAGGAAGCACACTTTAAAGTTCAGAGGAGAAGCAATGGGAGAGAATATTGAAGGAGGAGAAAACTCAGTATGCTGCACAGAGAAGAAAAACACCAAGGTTAGGGAAGGCTTCAGCCAGCTGAAGGGGGAGCAGGAATTGCAGGAAAAGGGATTCCCTAGGGAAAAATGATAGACTGGTCTTGGTTTTCTTTGTGCTTCTTTGTACCTAAGCTACTGCCTCCTTTAAGGAGAGGGCAGCACAGACAGGGCTATCAAGTCATGGGTTAATTTTCACTTGCACAGCACAAGCCTTCCTTCACTTTATGTCAAATATAACAAATAGAGATGAATTAGAGATCTTCCGCAAGAAGTAAAATCTGCCGTAAATTTTAAATTGCCTCCAACAGACATTTAAACTATCTTCTACCTGGCAGAAGGCTGGGAGTATTTTGAAGATCTGTAACATTACCCTCATTTACTGCACAGCGGGAATGTCCTTGGGGGAAGAAAAGGGATGGGAATGTTTTACACTGCAACTGTAAAAGTGTGGTTTCAAACATCCACAAAACACTTTCCAACTTTTCCATCTAATTCAGCCATTCAGAGTTGGCCTGGTTTGCTCCTCGGAATGAGCATAACAAAAAGAGATGGCAACCCAGGTTTCTAGCTTCACTATTTTTTAATTAATTACATACACCATTACTTATCGAAACATCTGGAGAAGAGAAGAGGCTGGAAAGCAGCATTCAGCTGCAAGCCTGCAATGGAGAAACACCTGTCTCCTTCACATTCAGCTATTACACTGCCAGGGACTATCTCTCTCTAAAGCTTTGCTGAAGCAGGTATTCCCATTCTCTTTGCCCTAGTTTTGCATCCTTGGCTCCACAAAAGCTTCTGCATGGAGCAACTCTGGACCCCTTCATTCCAGATACACGAATGCTGCAGCACAGCTTCTTTCCATCCCTGGCAGCTCATTCTGAGGTGCTCAATTTAAACTGAGAGGCAAAGTAAAGCTAAGCAGAAGTAGAGCCTGCCCTGGAATGAAGTCTATCTCACAGACCTGTGAAAGATGAATCTGCTTTTTTTTCTTTCCAGTCCCTGTTTTAAAAACTACATGCCAGGAAGCTTCCCCTGAAGTGCTATTTTCTGTACCATAGAAACCACGGAGTAGAAGTTACAAAGTTTAAGCCCTGCTCTTGTCCTGCAGCTTGAGCTTATTCTTAGGCTTATCCTCCATTCAAGTTCCATACTACCCTCCTCATAGAGCCTAAGGTAGAAAGCAGATAGCTACCTGCTGCAGTGAGCCAGCAAAACCCAAATCCTGCAGGAGGGAGGCATGTCCCTGACAAAGCCGAGCCATGCCAAAGCATCCTCCAATATCCCCCTGTCCAGAAAGAATATCTGTGCCTCTTGTGTTGCCTTGTGCTGATTTATATCTGCAGCAAGAAGAGTTTTCTGTGTGCTTATTAACTCTCTACAGAATGTCTTTGCAAATTACATTGCTACCTTTCTCCCTGAGCACATCCCACTGAAATCTGTATTCTCATCACCTGCTCCCACCCCTTTTGGTAGCAGCTGTTCTGTTCAGCTCTCTTCCACGAGTAATATCTGCATAATATCTTTGGGGAGGGGGGGAAGCTTTTGAAATACAGCTTTTGTTTTAATGACAGAACAGCATAAGCTGTCACTCCCCCAAGTATTTTCCAAGTGGTGATAACGCTCTCAACTTTTCATTTAAGTACAGTATTTTTCCACTGAGGCTCTCCGTGTATTGATGCTTCCACCTCATTATCTTTCAGCAGTAATGCTAGCAAACAAGCACATAGAAGCAAAAATGGTACAGGTCACACTTAGACAAAAAACTTATTAGGGATAGCAACAGACACAAAAATCCAGACCTGAAAATAAACCAGGAGAGCCTGACACTAGGACCATGAGCAGGCACCATGTGAGTCCCTGTGTTCTTACTCACACATTCTGATGTGTTTTCTTTAGATTTGCATTATCATCCCCAGCTGGATAAATGGAAAGTGGCTTATTGGCAAAGATTTTTGAAAATTATCAAATTATTTACCTACTTTAACACAGATAGGAAACTGCTCATTAGTTTTGATTACTAGTGACCACGGTTGATTTAAATCCAATTTGCCCTCCAAATTCAAAACACAAACAGAAATGACAGCAGAAACAAACTCAGCAACGTCAGTTCCATATCTGATCAAAGAAACACGGGATAAGAGTGAGCTTTCTTGCAAAGGAACAGGAATTTCTCAGAACGCTCCCCTGCAGATGGGGGATGTTTATCTGTTTCCCCATTGTGAACAGAAAAGCAGCGTATGTGCAACAGCTCCACAATAATATACACACAAAATATTAGGCATCAGAGAGAAGAATGCTTCTGCATCCTCTTAAATTCAAGTCAAGGAATCCCGATAACCCACCACGTACATTTACGCTCCTGGATTTGCTTCTAAATTACAGTGGAAAACACCAGTTCCAACCAAGTAGAGCTCCCCCAGCTCTGCTCGGCATGCAGGTGACATCTCCTAGAGATGCAAGCTGGCTCTCTTATTTCCAGAAGATAGCTGAAGTATAAAACCGAAGACAGAGACTGGAAGAGTTCCAAAGGCCTCAAAATGTCACCCTTGTTATTAAAGCAAAAAGAGTACATAGGGCACTGGCTGAGAAAAGGACAGAAGCTTTTTTTAATGAAAGAATTGAATTATTTCTATGTCTTCCAGCTGCTGCCTACAGCTTTGTTGACACTTCAGCTAATGAAACACCAGGAGCATACTGGAGGCGCCCCAAAGCAAGCCTACCCACTGAGAAGATGGGATTTCCTCTAGCTGATGTCCTGGCAGTAATACTTCCCCATCCAATGCTTGTTTTTGGATGTGCTGCCCATGTTAAAATGGATGACTCAGGACAACTGGGGCACTGCTAAGATTGCACCTAGGGCTCCCCTTGGCTGGGAGCTATAGGTTGATGCAATGAGAGACAGTTCTTCAGCCTGGAAATGGAACTGCTCGGGAGCAGCCAGCAGCAGTCAGCAAAAGCTCCACACTCTGCAAAAGATTTGGCTCAACCTGGTATCATAGAGCCATTAAGGTTGGAAAAGGCCACTAAGATCCTCTAGTCCAACCATCAGCTCATCACACCATGCCCACTAACCATGCCCCTCAGTGCCACATTTCCACAGTACTTAAACATCTCCAGAGATGATGACTCCTCTCTGAGTAGCCTGTGCCAATACATCAACAGTCTTCCTGAGAATAAGTTTTTCCTAATACCCAACCTGGTACTGCCTGTCAGAGCTGCAGGACATTGATCAAATCAGCAGTGCAGGAGAGCTGGCTGGAGGCAGGAAGGGATGCTCTATGTGCACTGAGGGTATCTCTTCTACATTTAATGCTTGCTGCTGGTGCCATTAGCTGAACCTCAGAACGTCAAAGACTATTTCTCCTCTTCCAGCAATACTCCTGGGCAAATCCCAGGTCTCAAAACCCACCCAGGCAGCCAGGCCCCACACTAGTGACTAGAACCTAACATAGGGATGGTCTTCATCTATCTGTGTGTACACATTGCTTCCCCCTTAACAAAATGAACATTTGTGTGAGGGCTGCAGCCTAAAGATCAGAGAAAAAATAATTACTTATGAGATATTGGAAAGGGATTATTGTATTCCCGCTGCAGAGACCTATGGCTTTAGATTCCTTCACCTCAGCCACACGCTGAGGGTGCCTGCAGGCTGCAAGGTAAGTAGGAGCAGCTCCTCACTGGTGCAGGGGGGAAAGCTAATACACAGCACAAACTCGTGCTGCATTTGGATTGATCCTGTTAGCAAGGGAGAAGAGCTCTGTGCAAGGCACTGGCACTGAGAGTGAATCACTTCTGCCTCCCCCCTGTCCCTGGGGAACAGTCACCCGGGCCAGCTCTTGCTTGGAGCAGGCATAGGCCTCCTGGTAGTGTGCTTTTTCTCTTCTTCAAGCAGCCCTTACTGGTTCAGAACAAAAGGAACACAATGAGCAACTGCATATCCCTGCCCAAAGGACAGAAAGATAAATGCCTCTCAACTTGATTTCAACTTGCTATCTCATTAGGCAAGAAGAGCAATTCCATGTGAAATTGCAACGTGACATTGCAGCAAACGGTATCAGGGGTGCTCCTTTTGGTTTTAAAAATGGGAACCAATAGATGCCAAACCTTAGCATCAGGTCATCCCCAGCTCAGGCAGGCAGATGAGGCAGCACTGGGGCAGCATATGAATAACTGTACCAATTCCCTTTTCCCGTGGAACGAGCTGATTCCCAGCTGTTTTACAGCCCTTCCCCTTCCCTTGCTTCCCTTCTTGCAAATTCTGAAAGAAAAAAAAAGAAAATAAACCAACACGTTTATTCAGACAGACAACTGGAGGAACAGCAAGTCCCCTCTAGGTTACGTGACAACGTGCCAGGGCCCCAAGGCCCCTAGGAAATGGCACAGGGATGATGGATGAAGGTGCAGAGTGGAACTGTCACTTTGCAGTGAGGCATTAATCAGCTGTCAGGAATGAGGCTGGGGAGGGGGCACAGGCTGCCAGGCTCTGCACTTCCTGCAGGAGGAGAGCACTGAGACCAACTTCTACTGCATGGCAGCTGACAGCCCTGGCCATTGATGAAAGCTCCCTTCATTTTGGAGTGAAATTATTCAGCAAGAACAGTTTCACAGAGACTTTTGACCCTTTAAAATTCAAGTGTTACTTAAGTCCCCTCCAACTCAGAAGCATTAGAATCTACAGAACAAACTCTGTAGAAGACAAGCTCAAGATAGCTTTCATAGATAGCAGCCACAGAGGTGGCATCCCAGATCACCATTCACTAAGCTGCTATCTTTCATCTCTGCTTTACTCTTCCTACCATCCATCTACATCTTCTCCCCAAGCTCACACACCTATTGCTGTCCTCAGAGAAGCAGATGGAGCATTCCATCCCTTTGCCCAGAGATGTGATGGGTGCCTCATCTCTGGAGAGGCTGAATGGGATTCTGAGCACCTGATAGAGCTGTGAGTATCCCTATTGATAGCAGGAAGTTGCACCATATGGCCTTTAAGTATTCTTTCCAACTTAAACAATTATACAATTCCTGCTGGTGCAGACTTGGTACACCAACATTTTGCACTCTGTGACAGATACATTACATTCTCCTTCCTTACTTAACAGTACTGTTAACAGTGTATGATTTAGCAGAAGCATGAGAACAGATATATCCTGCATATTTTTATAATATTACACAGACTTTCGCACACGCATTAACAATAAGAAATTATGAAATGAAAAGCCAAGAGTCACATTGCTGAATTTCTGGGTTTCATAGCACATCTGATATCTCTGAGTTTGACAAGTTTGAACATCCCTTCATCCAGCAATATTAAATTTTCCTGCTGGGCCTAGAAAGAGATTTGAAGGATCAGATCACCACAGCTGACAGGTTTAAGTCAAATATCTGCTGAGCACAGCCCAGAAGGTATAGTGTCAAAAGAGGAAGAGATTAGCAGCATCCCTGCACTCTGGCCTGGAGTGGTTCTCATTTGGTGCAGAATGACTTTGGCCTCAGGCATATTCTGAGGGCTGATGATTTCTCTCTCTCATGATTGTGTTTTGTAAGAGGGCTACAGCCCAGCAAATGAGTTTTAGGAGAAGGCTGATGGGAGGTAGGAGGAGCAGCCCTGGCAGCCACTGGCACAGGCTGCCCAGGGAAGTGATGGAGGCACTGTCCCTGGAGGTGTTCAAGAACTGTGGAGATGTGGCACCAGGGGATATGGTCAGTGGGCATGGTGCAGACAGATGAATGACAGTCTCAGTGATCTTAGTGAATGGTCTTTTCCAACCTTAGTTATTCTATGATTCCTTGAAAATACTGTGGGGAAAGCACAGAAGATGGAAATCCTCCCTCAAGGCTTCAAAATAGTCTCACAAAAGTATTCCAAGGCAAAAATGACTGCTCATCATTTCCTGCTTGGTGAGCTCGGAGAACTGCTACCAGGCAGATGCAAAGCCTGACTGCTTTAGAGACTACATTCAGTGAGAAGACCTGAGGTTCTACTGCCATCCTCAAATGTGCCTTCATGCAATTCTTTCCCAAGGCCTTTCTTGGAGCAGTGCAACTCCAGGTTCTCACTAATGACATGGATCTCAACAAATAGCTACATCACAAAGCCTGCAGACCACATCAACCCAGGAGACAACTTCCAGTTCAGTGCTCAACAAATCCCTCCAACAAGAAGCATGAAGTTCATGTTTGTATTCATCACTTCCCCTCCACAAAACACAAGAGTTTTTATTTTGTTTTCATCACATGGCCATGAAAGAGGCAAGTAGGTGTACATCCTGCTTGTAAACATTTGGGAAGGATGAGGGTACACCAAGAGTTCTGTGCACGACATGTAAGCTTTGATAGGTATGGCCAATTCATCCCATCTCCATCTTCAGCAATTACTTGTATATCTTTCAGCATAGAAAACTGGTTCAACTTCTTAATTCACTCCCATTCTTGCTATTAAATACAATTCATAAACTCCAGGATGAAAAGCAGCTGCAACAGAAGAAGTTTTCTTCTCCTCAACATCTTTTCACACACCACACAGAGACAAAGGAAGTGTCTGTTAGAAGGAATTATCACAGCAAGCAAAAAGACTAATGGGGCCATTCATTGTCTTTAATTACATTCATCATCTTCTGGTGATTAGAACACAGTCATAAATTAAGATACGTTTAAATCTGGTACATTTGAATGAACTGTGTATCTTCTGAATGCCTTACGGGAAGCAAATTTGTTGCGAGTAATGATGCTGTCACCTTGACAGGGCAGAGGGGATGCTGTGGTGTGTCAGGAAGCCCAAAGGTCATTGTGGGACAGTAGCAGAGCACCTGGGAGAGGAAGGGATCAGCCTTTCTCTTGGTGTCTGAGGGCTGGAGTTCCTAAGAGCTCAGCTACCAGTTCTTGGCAACTTCTCAAGCACTGAAACAAAAAGCACCCACAGCACTGCATGCTTCTGGGATATCTTAATTTTTGTTCTTTGCAGCACAGAAGGTGCAGGACAAAATCCAGAGGAAAGGACTCTGCAGAAACCCCTCCAAGCTCTTCACCATCACCCCCTGCCAAAAGCTACTGACCTCTTACAGGAGGAGCACACCTGTACCTTGAATGTTCCATTTCTCTCCCTGCCATCTTAGTGAGAACCTATATGTATCCCACAGGCTGTACCAGTGAAGGACAAGCTACTCGTGTCAGGAAACAATTTTTTGTTGACAAACACCTGGAGCACTACAGTGCTTTACATCATAAAAAGAGTGTACACCAACAAATCACATCCCATACATCAACAGCCAAACAAACCATTGCTTTTAAACAAGTCACCTCTGCCAACAAAGCCATCTCACCATTGGCAGCAAAGTGACACCCTCTTTCCAGATTTAGATTCAGTTACATGCCAGAATTTGCCCATGATCAAATTATTTCAAGCCACTTTAACCAAGTTTCCTTTTTCACTGGGGGGAAAAAAGCTTAGCCAGCTTGGAAAACTACACAGAAACCGATGTCTGTTGCATTACTTCAGAGAGGTAAAAATGTTTTTATCTGACTATAACATCTAAAACTAAAAACATCTACAGGGCCAGGGCCATTTTGAAGCAGAATTCTAGAGCAGAATCCATACCCAATTTAGGCTACTAAGAAAACGTTGAATATCCTTAAAATTTCCTTTACTCCTACCCTGTCCAAGTAAGTCTCATGTAGGTTGCACACACATGCTCATGATGCAACAAATAGAAGCTAAACAACAGTACTGAACTTAATACTAAATTATGGCAAACAATTTGAAGCAAACAAATAGACGAATAAACAAAGCCAGCTTAGAGCAGAGGAGAAAAAGATTCTACCAAGAGGTCAATCTCACCCTTCTACTCAGACAGTTATAAGCACTATAGTAAATATTAAGAAACAAAACAAAAAAAAAAAAGCGAAAAGAGCACAAGCTTAATAAGAAAATGACTCCAATACACTTCTGAATCGAAGTATTTGCTTGCAACCAATGAATGCCTTCAGAGCAACACACATGCCTTTCTGTGCCAATTTGCATGAGGCACTTCCAATATCTTACTTTGAGGTCCCAGAGTTTCACAGCCGTCCTAAGTGATGCAAGGTAGGAGAAACTTCATGCTATTGTAGACAACTGGAAAAACATTAAATCAAAGCGATGCTATAGTCCTTGAATTGCAGAGCAGAACCTATTTCACATACACCGTTAAGCTTAAGTTACAGAACAAAAGAAACAACAGCTTCTAGAGTGAGGAATGTCATCAATTTCAGTGAATAAGGCACCAAGGTTAATTCCTAGCACTGACATGAAAACAGCACTTCTCATTTGCAACCATTCCATCAGAAAGCTTTTGCTACTTGTAGCAATACAGATGGAGTAACCCTACTAAAATGTCACTTTCCCTGAAAGCTCATTTTAAAATTCCCTCTTCTTTCTTGCGTAAAGATCTCCCGCAGGGAACAATTACACTGCTGTCTATCCCTCAAGCCTAAGCAAGTTGGAGATTGCTTTCTCTAAATAAATAAGCCCAAGAAAATATGGAAAGCCACAAATAACTGAACAGCTCTGGAAAATGAGCTTTTTCACACCCCCAATGAAAAAACATTTTATTTTCAATTCATATAAGTAATCAAACTACGATCCAGCAATATCCAAAGATAAAAGTATTCAGCTGACAAAAACTTACTCTACTTCTGTCAAGGATGAAAGCACACCTCCGTGTCTTTGTTGCTAGCTGTTTGAATAAAGTTTGGGGTTGTAGTTTGGATCTCGATGTGCAATTTGAGATTAACAATGCATTTATATATCCTATTACACATCCCACATGCATTTAGCCTCTGAACATGATGGCATCCTTAATTTTCTCCATTACATCTCATTGTTAGGCTGTTTAAATTCATTTGAAAAAGTCATTAGCTTTACATTAAGAATCGCTGTGGCATCTGGCAGATGATCTATAGATGGAAATTTTGTTTGTGTGAAGCCCCATCACCACTGCTTATAGACTGAGAAACATTATTTAAGAAAAGGTCCAAGCTAATGGTATTTTGACACAAAAATACACATCTGTGATCATCAATTAATCACATGGTGCATTATCAATGCTAACATTCAGAAGACCCCAACAGCGTAAGTAAGTAGGATTGCTGAGGCTGCCAAGATGGGGAAATGAGGCTTAGATACTTTAGAAAAGAAATTGGGTTACAAATAAGCAGTACATCTAAACACATCAAAGCAAAAGGAAATAATCGCAAGTATCTATTTTTTAACTGCTTCTAGGAACACGAATTGTTCCTGCTCATCTCACCTATTGGTGCCTGAAGTGACGTAGGGTGGGGATCAAACTATTTTTTTTAGGATCCTCCAATGCTTTAGCTTCATGCAATCACCTGAGCAGCAAGGCTTCTCAACAGAGGAGAGCAAGCAACCACCCTAACCAAGACCAAAGCCAACAGTGCCAATTACCCTCCTTTCCTGTGGCAGTAAGTCAGAAACTAACTCTGAAGAAAAAGTGCTGCTGACAAGGAGACTACCAGCAGCACTGGACTGATGAGCCTTGTCATCTCTACCAATTACTGCTTTGATCAGGAATCAAAATCTGTATCCTTCAAGACCACAGGCATACAGAGGGAAAAGATGTAGATGATGGCTGGCAAGAAAACATTCAGTTTTGCATTATGGACTGTTTTATACATATTTCTTTATTTTTATGAGCATTAGGAAGGCAATTCCTAAGTATTCAATTCATCCACACTTCTTGTTTGTTACAAATATTTTATTAAGTCAGTAGAGCAAAGATTATAGGGGAAAATGAGATAGTTTGAATGCTCCATATTGCTGAGAATAATAAAAAAAATGCTTGAAGGTTCCAGCTTTTATAAAGCACAATGGACCATGTCTCCTCCTGAGAACAGCTTAAGCACACTTCACCCCATAAGACGTTTTGCTTAATCATCCATATTAAAAGTCCTATTGTTGCAATAAGGCTTGCAGAAACATTTTGCATTAATGCCCGATTTTACCTCTGGTTTGGGAAATAAACAAGAGTTCTTAGAATAATACTTGAGTTAGCAGTCTCACTGTCCTATACAATCAGCACAGCTGAAACAGGGCCTCCTCTTCAGAGATCATCCAGCTTAGTCCTAGAGTTGCATTGTGCAACTGTAATGGCTGGACTTGTTTCAGTAAAGAGCAATCTCTGGATTTTCACTGCTATAGATTTACCTGCACTTCAGGACAAGGTTTTCCTAGCAAGAAATCCAGCAAGGTATAAAAACTTGGAGCAAAGACCAGATCACAGGGACACACACTGCCATGATATAGGAAATAGGTTTTTTTTCCTGGTAAGAACTTCTCATACCTGGATGGCAGAACAAATTGAGAGATTCTTGGGAGTTAATAATGATATCCAATAAATGCTAATTCTTAATATAAAACTCCTACAGATTATCTGTGTTGTTTGTCAAAATAAACAGGAGATACCTGGACATCCAAAAATAGTTTCTGAAAAGGAAATCAAACTTGGTCACTTTCACTAATATGTAACACAAGCAATGAACTCCTTAGTTCACTGAAGTTTCACTGTAGCTGAAGTTTACTTCAGCTTACTGGGTTTGAAAATACTATCAAACTCACTTAATTTGTCAGAAGACAGGAAGTAGCTCTGTCTCTTTACCCCAAACTGCTGCTTTAAACTTTAGAGTGCTGTTGCTCAGTTTGAGAGTCATGAGCTCAACAGACTGTTATGGAAAGCTTGTGGAGCTCTAACCCTCAGCTATACATCAGTAGAGAAGACTTGAAAAAGAAGCCAAGGCAAGAACATTCAGGTGGTCAAGCAGCAATTCTCTGTTGCAGTTTAACCCGGCAGGTAGCTAATCATTTGGATCTGGCATAGTTATGTCAAAAAGATTCAGTTCAGTTGTGTGGGTTCTTTGGTTTCTCTTGGCTTTCCAGTTTACACCTGTCTAGGATGAATATTCTCTCTTGACTAACGAGGAGGCATAGGAGAGACAAGACCCAGCAGTAAGCCATTCATGGCCCGAGGCCAAAGAATGCAAACATGACAATGCAAATTTTGGCATTGTATCAGTGCCAAATTGGGCAAAACAAAATGGAGAGGGTGAACAAACTCACAGGTTACTAATGACATTTGGAGAAAGGCGATAAGAATTATGCAAGCAATAAAGCAATGCTATAAAAATGCAGACACCATCATGATATCAGGATAAACAAAACCACAGAGGACTGGGAAGGAGCTGATATAATGAAGATTTTTTAATCAGTGGCTGAGGGGGACAGGTCATTAGCCTGGCAATAAACCTTATTTGCTGACCATTTGTTGATGAGATTCAAATTCAAACACATGAATATACACAGTGCATACTGCTTAGAGTTTAATTCTGCAGCATGTTGAATTAGCCCAATCATTACAAGCTGTATATCCTGGAAACAACTGCTCCCAGAAATTTTGGAACTCAACTGAACATTTGAATTCAAATTCTGGGTATGTAAATGCAAACAATACAACCAAGCAGTTATTTATAGAGAAGAAGGAAGAAGCAACAGTGTTTTTTTGTTTTGGTTTGGTTTTTTGTTTTGTTTTTGTTTGTTTTTTACTTTTTCCTTTAGATTCATTTTTCAATTGGTCGTGTTCTGGGTCCAAGGAGACACAGAGGTCAAGAAAGAGTAGGAGCAGATAGCTCCCAGAGCATCTTTATAATGTTGTAATATGGAAGAAGCTTATCAGCTTTCAACTTTCCTCTACCTCCTCTCAGGCATGGCACTAGACCTGAGCCTTGCAGAGGGAAAACCTTTCAGAGCAGTCCCCACTATAACAGCAAAAACAATGATGGGGGACAAATAATAACGTTGCTCTGAAAGTAACACCTCCTATTTACATGGAAACTACAACATGTACCAAGAGCACAATGACACTATTTGAGCAAGTTCTCAGCAACAAAGCACTGGCTTCCAACAGGCACAACTAGCTGTGCATTTTCACCAGTGAGGAACAAGAGGCCTGTATACTGCACTATAAAATACTGCACCAGTGGACTTGACCCACTGTTTCACAACTGCTGTTACAGCATCTCTCCTAGGAAAACGTTGCCCATGCAGTCCATTTTTCATTGTCCCAAACAGATGGAAGTCAGAAGGCTCCAAATCCAAACTTGCATGTTAATGAAGGCATTGTCTAAATGCCTCTTGAACACTGAGAAGCGTCATCAACCACCTCTCAAGGGAGCCTGTTCCAGTGTTTGGCCACTTTCATGGTAAAGAATTTTTTTTTCCTCATAACCAGTTTGAACCTTTACTGTTACAGCTTTGTGCCATCCACATGCACCCTGAAAAGGTTGGACAAGGCTGGCTTATGGTGTATTGAGGGGATTTCCGACAAAGCTAATTTCTACCACAGTTACTTTTATAATTCACTAGAGCAAAAGAGGCAAAATTCAATTTATTGGAGGTCCAAGATCTTTTATTCTTTAACTTTTTTTTTTTTTTTTTTTTTTTTTAACTAACATAATAATTAAAAAAAAAAAATCACTACAGGAAGGGATAGAAAATGATTCAGCCCTGAACTATGAGGCTGACTTGCAGCTGGTGGCTCAGTAATTAGTATTTATGGCTTAGAACCCATTGTTAACACACAGGTTGCAGGCTGATATTTTCATTACTTCTTTTGCTCTCAGCTTTGCAGTGATTTCATGGACTCTGAATTTGTCAGTTACCTTCCTGAGTTGGGACAGTGTGATTTGGTTTTAATGCATGTACACCAAGTTCTGTTTTTTGGATTTGCAAATTAGTAGGGAGAGACTCAGGGACAAACACATAGAGAAGATCAATATGGCACATAGTCTTCATAAGCATCACAAAGGGTTCCTGGAGCTTCATCACATCCCACCCTCTATCATATCCAATCCAAACTGGGTCTTGTGGTCCCAGCAATCACTGCTGACTTAGTTCCATGGTCCTATTGCTTCTAGCATCTCTTCAACTGTTATACAGCTTTCAGGCTGTGAGTTTTGCCCTTCTGAAGAGTGAGAACAATGCTGAGGACTGTTACAAATAATGCTGCAATGCAGGAACTTGTAAACTGCAGGTTGGACTGGGGAAGATATTACAGAAAGAGTTCAGGGGATGAGCGTGCCAAGTCAGTCCAGGAAAAGATGTCTTGACATAAGGCTATGAATGTAGGATGAGGTACCAGCATGAACTGGGAGGCGTGAGAGCAGCTCTCATGAGACACAGGCTATTAATTTCATAGTTTGCAGTCTCAGATTTAGGATTTGTGAAGAAGTCAGATAGCCTTTCATCTATAATTCAAAGCCCTTTCACTTGGTTCTGAATTCCTAAAGCCCCAATTTTCCCAAAAGATATGGTGTGTCCGGCCTGAGGGCATAGGTACCAATAAATCAGAAGTGCCATATTGTCACATTTCATCATGTTTGTCACTTCTGGCAACAACAAAAATCAGAATAGGAAATGAAAGAATATAGTACAGAAGCAGCCAGAGCCCACAGCACACAGGATGGTTGGGACAACAAGCACTGCTGAATGAAATATCAGTTCCCAAAGTCATTAAAATCAAATAGTAGAACTAAACTCTTAAATACAGTGTTAAAATGCAAAAGACCAGCACTGTATTGCTTTCATTATTAAGTTGAAAGTGGAGAACAGTAACAGCAATCCAGATCTTTTTGCATTCCCGGGACTGCTCAGTGGTATGATTGGAAAGGATTGTATGGAAAAATCAGCAAATGAAGTATTTCAGATAATACAAGCTTTCCTGTAAGTGGGCTGCAGGAATAACCAGAATAAGCTTCAGTTTCAGCTGAAGCATGAAAGTCAAGAGTCTTCTCTGCAACCTTTCTGAACTCTTTTCTACCACATACTGAGGCTGAAGGGAGTTAATCTATTCAAGGTAAAAGGATCCAAATATTACATACAACTGAGTGCTCCTTCAAAGCACTCAACAGTCTGTGGCATGTTCAGCACTAGTAATGTTTAAAGATTGATTGATTTCATAGAGAATTTCACTAGAAGCCAGTACAACACAGTTACCATTGCCTTCCCAAAGAAAACAAAGGGGGAGGCAAGATTGAAGTGAATGGTGAAAGATGGTCCAAATTACTCCTTTCTCCCCTAAGTTATTTGCCTGTAAGGCCTCTTAAAAATAGATTTATCATATGCATTGTACTTCCATAAACCATTTTATAGCTACATGCACTGTACATTAAAAATAAAAATCAGGAATGTGCCTTTCTAAAAGCTATTTCTGGAAATACCAAACCAAACCCCTGCTGCTTTTGTCCTTTTTTTTTTTTTTTTTTTTCCCCCCAAGCAGACAACATGCCTGATCATCTCATTCTCAGAGGGTCCTGTCTAGTTTCTAGTTGTGTAATTACTTTGGCTAAGTTGTTTTATCCAAAATGAACAAGTCTGTTGCAGTCTATGGAGGATGCCTTTCCATCTGGGCATCAATTAATAGATACTCCAGGCTAAGGCTCACAGTATCAGGGCTGCTCTAATTTTCACTTGACAGTAATGAGACTGTCAGAATAATTCTTATCTCAGTAGGAATAATCTCTCCTGATCAGCACTGCACAAAAGGGAAGACTGTCGCTCACCAAGCTTCTCTCATAGAAGAGCCAAACTGCTGGTGATAGAATCAAACAGAAAAAGCCATTAAGGCCAGGTAGGCTTGCCTCTATCAACATGGGACTCCTTCTTTATAAATTGTCTTTAGGCTTTTATTCATTTTTTTGACTACGCGAGACAGGACTTTCTGGCTCTTCCTTAGATAGACTACCTCAGATAGGAGTTCTCCAGGGAGCTAAAAGGGCTGTTGTATTCTTTCTCTCAATAAATAAGTACCCCCATGAGGTTGAGCTCAGAAAGGCACTGTGGTTTTGTGTTTTGACTTATTCAGAAAGGCCTAGCTTAACGTCCATTAAAGAAAAAACAAAAAGAGAGGATATGTTTTATAGCTAGAGAGAATGTCAGAACTGAACCCGGATTAAGAAATCATGAAACTGGTGTTCAGTTTTCCACTGTAATGGAATATTGTGCAGATAAAAATCTTTCACCTCAGCAGGATGCTCAGATATTGCAGTGATGATTTCTACATAAAGCAGGGAAGCACATCTTGAACTTGTCAAGTTTATTGCAAATTGTTAGTTTTAAATAAAATAGATTTACAATAAGTAGTGACCAAAGAAGGAAATGACTGTTGTAGTAAGCACATGCATGCATAAAGCCAGTTGCATTGGCAGTAAGAGGAAGGAGAAAGCCACCTCTGATGGGGCCTTACTTGGAAAGGCATTTATTTATCATTAAGTCCTAGGGAATTTGAATCCACTGATAGAATGAGCCAACAACTCATATCAAGGGTTCAGTGGTTAAGTTATCATTTCTCCTACCACGAGGACAGGCAGTGCAGGTTATGAGGAAGTGTTCAGGCAAATGACTGGTAATAAATGGAATCAATTATTTCATGACTTCTGGGCATATAGAACGAGGGTAAGTTGACAGCTATTGAAAAATGCCTTGCACAAGATGCATTGGTGGCAAATAGCCCAATCTTAGTGGGCTAAGCTGTGATATCTATAGATAAATAGATTAAAAATGCAACTGCACATACCGTTGGGTTTGCAAATTAAGAAAAAAAAAAAAAAAAATCAAGCTCATAAGTGACAAAGTGCCCTGTTTTCTGTTGACAAGAGCAAAAATGCTGCATACAATCATGTTCTATGACACAGCGATTTTAAATGATTGCTACTGCAAAGGAAAAAAACTGAAGTTGGGTTCCCCCCACCCAAGGAAATCTACATTTTCCACCAATAACACAAATAAATGCATACATAAATGTACGAAATAGAGCATATTACATCCAACATACCGACCTAATAGACTATCACCATGACTGCTTTCTTTGTGGCACAACAGAACTAAAAAGGGCAGTGGAGAAACACTCTTGAAATCCAAAACCTGTCAAGAAATAAGCAATTACCACTCATCTTGTACATGAAAGCAGAGTGTGTAAGCTGAAGAGGCAAAGCACTGCTGGCCTGCACCTATGCTTTCCTCCCTGAGCTCAAGTTTGAAACTTATGCATAAATTATTTTTTGACATTTAGAGCCTAATGATCAAGGTTGAACTTTGTAGAAGCTGTAACAACGCAGCTGTGTTCAGCTTGGACTAGGAAGAGAGAAGCATTTCTGTGCCTTGTGCAATGCACCCCAGATCTAGCCAGGTCCCACAGCTCTGAGGGAAAATTTTGTAGACCCTATGCCCAATTCTCTCCACTTGCCAAAGCAAAATGGGTTTGCAACCCACCAGGCAGAGCTCTCACAATGACAAGTAAATTCAAGTGATGACTCCGTCATGTGACTGAAATTGTTCAACCACATTTTTCTTTTCCTGTGTAAGTCACATATCTGATGATTGTTGATGGGGATTGGGCTAATCTGATTTCCTCTGCTAAGGAGAGGAATTAAAGCAAGGAGAGATGGAAAACAGTGAAAAACACTTCTCTCAGATTCTCATCTGACAACTTTCACCCTGTTTCACCAAGTATATCACAGATGACATGTATTAATTGCACCGTGTACAGGACAACACAAAGCAATTAACACTTCTCATGTGCTTCACGGCTGCTCTCTGTAACATTTCCAGGGGGAGTTATGATAAGAAGTCTCATGACTCATGAAACTAACTGCAGTCATCATTGAATTTATATTTTTCTATGCCTGCCTCACACTCTGTTCAGTACCAGCTGGGCTTTTGCTTATAGGCAATCTGCAGCCTGGAAGGGCAGGCCTAACTTCTACAGAAATGACAGAAGACCAAAGCTCTCCACTTCTGGCAGAACTGAGGATCTAGAAGAAACCAGAAAGCATTCAGTGACCTACCAACACAAGGGAGAAAGAAGGATTTCCAGTCCTGTTCTCTGGCTTTGGACAAAATTTCATCTCCCTCAAACCAGGAATAAGTATGCTTCTGTCTCCCCTGCTGTCTTCAACCCTTCCTTTTTCCGACCTCATTGCCCTTTGGCTACTGGAAGAATTTCCATATCCACATGCATCCAGACTGCCCTCTACCAACACGTTAAACTACCCAAATTGCTGCTGCAGTTCTATAAAACTTGCTAGAAGCGTGTACAGCATCTAACAACCTCTTCAACTTCATGCAGGCTTACAGCATTACTGGAATGCAAATAATATAGCAGCATTCTTAGCGTGAAAGATATATCTGTGAGTTAAGGTACGAAAACCACAGGGAGTGCTGAACTCTTCTCAGATCTCCAAATCCAGAGCTCTCAGGCTCTAAAGACAATTTGATTTTATTAAAGACAATAAATACGGGCAGTAAATCTCAGCTGTGGACTGTAACTTGCCATTAGTTTTCAGTAGAATCCCCTACTTGAATCACTTCCAAACTGCAGGAATGACCTTGCTCTCACAACCAGCCCTATCATTACTGATGTTTGTTTTGAAGCATCATAGTCTACTTTCAGCCCACTCCTCTCTGCTACCTCTTGCTCGTCATCAGCAGTTTGCCACCAGGATTGAAAGATCATAGAATCATGAAGGCTGGAAAAGACCTCTAAGATCATCTAGACCAACTGTCAACCTACCACCAACACCACCCACTAAAACATGTCCTTAGGTACAACATCTCCACAGTTCTTGAACACCTCCATGAACAGCGACTCTCCCCACCTCCCTGGACAGCCTGTGCCAGTGCATCACCATTCTTTCAAATAAGAATTTTCTCTTAATATCCAACTTTGGTCCAACCACAGAGGTGAGGCCTATTGACCAGTTGAGGGGTTCGTAACACCCACTGTACCAAAGCCATTGATCTCTAGATTCTGCTTTTAGCCAGAACAGTTCCTACACAGCTCTCCCCAAACTCCTGCTGACCAGACAGGACCGGTTGTTGCAGATACTCATTTCAGCCTGTGACATGGGAAAGGTGAAGTAAACCCTATATTCTACTTTGTGAGGAATACAGTATTCCTTGTGTGCGTACGTTCTTCACTTTACATCCTGTATCCATGAAAAACAAGGTATTGTGATACTGGGATTCTAATTAGTGAGGCTTGTGAAAGTGTAAGAGCAATCCAAATTCTTGGGTCCTCGTGATCAGTGATGTGCTTCAGTTCTGGAAGTTGGAAAACTTTGAGCGGTAAAAGGAAGACCCAGAAATACATCTTTTTGTCTCAGGTTTTGATGCTTCACTTAGCTATGAGTTAATTGGCAAAATCCTTTTATTTGCATATCCCACTGGGCTTTTATAAACTTCTCTGCACAAAACTTGATTTGGAAATAAAAGCCCAAGAACATTTTAAGCCGAGCAGTTGGCAGACGCACAGGAGGGTATAAAACATATGCCTATACCATAAAGGCATACATCAGTAGTGGGTGGACTGTATATCTCCCTATGCACTTATTTCTATTTTACGGTATTTTAAAATAAGAAATACCATTTAAAGGAACTGATTGCCTCAGGCCAGCAGAAATTTACAAGACTCACTTGAAAAGTTTTTGCTTAACACCAGGAAAAAAAAATCATGCACTTGAAAGTGAAAATTTCAATCATTCCAGTCCTGGTGACCTCTTCGGAGTATTAAGATGCTATCAGCAGACAGGTCTCTTAAAAAGATAAATCTTGGCTTTCCACAGGAGCAGAATAGCATTTGTTTTCATGTCAGGAGTAACGGCATTTCTGAGGGATGCATTGACTTCATACAGATTTTAGGGAAAACAACAACTGGCCAAATACATCAGCGATGCTGGAGCACCCAAGCACAAGACTGTGAGCATCAGAGCTGTACATGGAAGGCGCTCTGACTCCAAGAGCCTGAGAGCAGCGAGCTGCAGCCATGCAGGGATGAAACCCAGAAATCCTTAGGGCAGTCTATGAGCACTGAGTTCTGTCACACAGAGAAGTGCCAGCACAGAGCCCTGGCACTTACAGCAGGGCTGCAGAATAGTAAGCACATGTCTGCATCCCTCCTCCCCTCTTTGCTCTGCAAGGATGACAAAAGGCAGGTTTTACCTCTGGGAACACGTGTCAAAGAAATGCTTTCTCGAAGGTGGACAAACAGTTCTGGGAATGCAAAGCCAGCCAGCTGGGAAGTCAGACACTGATATACCCATCTGTTCTCCTGAGGCTTGGAAGGACTTAAAGAATGGAGAAAAATAGGAGAAAATAAATCTTCAGGGCAGAGAATAAGCCACTAAGAAAGCCACAGACAGAGGAAGAAACCATTGATTTGAGCCTTGAACAGTGGCCCGAGCTCTGATTCATAAACATCCTTAAGTTCTTTATTGAAAACAAATCAACCTCACTCAAAACCACACTGCAGCCTTTGGGGTTTGGTGAGGCAGTCCAGAGCCACAGTTTTCAGCACTCAGACTGGATAAACCAGGCATCTCCCAACCTCAGCAGCAGACCGCAGGTACTGAGCAGTAGCTGCCGTGGCAGAGCAGCAAATCTTTGGCAGCAAGAGAAAAAAAGCTTCCCTATCTACATGCATATACAGGGTGGCTGTATGACTTTAAAACAGATGGGTTTTCCAAGCATGACTGCTTCTTTTGGGGATAATAATGCCATTAAGAGCATCTGAGAAGGAGGCACAGCTCACCAGAACTGAGGGACCCACTTCAGAACAAAACAGGTTTGGGTTTGTTTCTGCTCGAAGTCTGTTTGTAACATTTCCCCTGTTTTGGCATCCTCCCCTTGCCAATTCCATTTTATTAACTAATAGAATGACTGGGCAAATATTGAAATTAGCTTGCCAGCTGGTTTGGGTATCTATATCTGAAAACATCTTAATCTTCTGGAAAAGCTTGTCTTTTCCAACGCAGTTGGTGACAGCCTTTTAGAAATTGGTACAAACACAGACTTAAGGGGTTTTTTAATGCTACTCCTCGTTCATTTTGAATCACTCAGAATTACTGAGGTTTTTAACATGGCATGTATTTGTGTTTATAGAAAGAAACTGTCTAAAACAGAACAAACAAGCTTAATATTTATTCCACATATCACACAGGTCTGAACATGTTTGTAAAAAGAGAGGTTGCCAGGGATCTTTTACCTGGGAGTTTTCAGTCACTCAATACAGAAACCACCATCTCCTACACAACCCTACTGCAGGTATTAGCATGGATCAGCCCCCCTTTGCTCAGGCAAGTTTAACTCCTTTCACCAGCATCAAGAGATGTCAGTCTCCCACTGGCATTAATGCAATTTCCAGTTAAGATCTTACAAAGGCCCTTTGGCAGCTTTAGATGGGCATGGTTAGGACTGGTGCAACCTGAAAATGAACATGCTGCTGGCCTTCCTGCTCCCATCCCCTGCAGGATAGAGCTGGCATGAGGAGAGCAATTGCTGTGACCCATGTAGTTCCCTTACCACTCTTATCTCACTACAAATGTATCTGTTACTGACAGCTGGGAGAGCAGAGCTGGCTCAAGATGTTGCTGTTTTTATAGCAGGGGAAAAAAGATTGATAGGAAAAGAAGAATGTCAGTGATTTTGCTTGTCGTTCATTATAGAGAACATGCCTGCAAAATCTAACAAAAGATTCAGATTTTTGAAGCAAGTAGAAGACAGATTTCCAAAATTATCTGAGAGCAAACATAACAGCCTGAGCAGTAAATGTGCTCCCTCACACAGATTGCACTCTACACCCAGGCTTGGACAAAGCCACATCTTGCCAGGCCCCTATCACTCCAGAAAAGCTCCCTAGCTTTATTTCATTCTCAGTAAAAGCCAAAGGGTCTCAAAAGCAGAAGAGCCATTTGACATTCTTTTTGTAGAAACCAAACCCAAGACAAGTCCCACTGAAACACAGCACTCTCTAGGGAGGTCATCAAGACAGCCCTGAGGCTTCACCCCTCTCTCTGCATCACATAGAGCCTAGGGGAGCCTCAGAGCTCTATTCCAGAGCTGGATGCTTTGACATTATTGCTTGTCAGTGCAGTAGCATTGCCTGTGCTCATGTCACAGTGCAAAAGAAGCAATGAGGAGGAAATGGTATAGCGTGAGAATTAATATAGTTTGGCTTCAAGGTACGATGCCAAGATGTTCTTCACTTATCACCAACGAGAAAAAGTATTTCCAGCTTATAAAACAGTTCACAGCTGCTGATTAGGGTGGTTGGACTAGATGATCTTGCAGGTCGTTTCCAACCTTGTGATTCTGTGATCTACAAATTATACTAAAGGCACAGCTCTGTGTACCGTGACTGAAAAGGGTGAGGAGTTGTTTGCTTACAAACAACAGAAACTTGTCTGAAGTGGGGGGTTGTGTTCGACAGGCATTTGGCAGAGGAGAGAGGAGGATGCCTGGAGCAAGCATCTGCAGTTCATTTCTGATTTCCAAATTACTGTTAGTAGTGCTGAGATTGGACCCAGGAGCCTGGCTGTTTAACAGCCTTCCTCATGCTCAGCAATGTATGAACACAAAATAAAACAGCATTCTCTGAAGAGTCGTTTCCATGCTTTTAAATAAAGTCACCAAAGTCATAGCTGGATTCCTTTGAATCTAATTTGTAAATCAAAATAATTATTTTAGCAAGTGATGACAGGTAATAAATAGCACAATTTCCTGTCTTTCCCACAGCAGGATGAAACACTCGCCCTGGCTTACATCATGATCTCCCCACTACTCTGCCCCACACTCACTTCTCTCTCTCGAGGTGCACATTCCTCCTCCTACATCCAGTGCTTGGAACTTCAGCTGAGTACTGGGCTAAAAATTCACAAAGACAAACGCTATCTACAGAGCAAGGACTCTCCTCACTGTTTAAACAACAGCAGAAGTCTCATTTGCCAGCCTTTACAGATATAGCCTAAATATCTGCTTGCACACACTTCACAGCAAAACATCTCACCAGCCAAACATACAATCCCTGTACTCAAAATCACCCAGGAAGGAGGCAACTGATCGAGTCACTCTGGGGACTGGCACAAAATAACTACATCACACTGGTTTCAT
This sequence comes from Lagopus leucura, assembly GCF_019238085.1. Classification (NCBI taxonomy): domain Eukaryota; kingdom Metazoa; phylum Chordata; class Aves; order Galliformes; family Phasianidae; genus Lagopus; species Lagopus leucura. The sequence continues at coordinate 2,257,948 of NW_024962274.1, read as the reverse complement.
TATCATGGAACACAGAACTACAGGTTCTTAAGTCACATCTGAATCTATATTAAATTGGTCCAAACCATGGATATAAATAAAGTCTTGTGTTTTCACCCTTGTTAGATCTCTTGTGTTTATGGGATAGCAAGAAGTGAAAATACGATCTCATGCAAAGGTGGGCTTCATCACCTGAACCCCCAGCAGCATTCGAATGAGAGGGATTGTCCAGACCTTGAAAAGAGAAAGAAGCCCCAAATCCTGCATACAGTACTGAAAGAGCTTCATTGGCACTTAAAACCTGAATAGATTTTAGGACTCATTAGCAGAACATATATCACAATACCACCAATTGACTCATGGATGTATGAAAGTAGTGCTAACACAGGAGCTGTGCTCCAGCTGATGGTGCATTAAGGCACCCAGTGATGTTTGGGTTTGTGCTTTTACCAATGCATGACATTCTTCTCTCCCTGTTCCTCCTTTTGTATTCTGGAGGGACATAAAATGCAACGTAGTCCTGTCTGTCACTGGCAGAGAAACAAGCTGGTGACAATAGCTCTGTAAAAAGACTGTGGTGGGGTAGGGAAAGGAGGAAGTGCCACCAGTGCCATCCTCAGCATGAAGGATAAGCTTTCTCACAGCTTGAGAACAGGCTAGAAAAAAAAGGTGGCTCCTACAGCAGACAGGACAGCACTCTTAGAAACAGTCTACCACGGAATTGTAGATCTGAACAGTACTTTTATTCCTAATTATATTGAGCTACAGGTATTTCTCCAACTTTCTGGAAGATATTCACATGAAAAATCAAAGACAGAGAAGACAGGAACTAGAAAGAGCATTTTTCCAGATGAAGACTCATTCCTCAGAAATCCGAGTTCCTACATCCCCACCTCTCAGCCCACCCCACCCCTCACAGCCATCAGCAGATGGTACGATGACCCCTTCTGCCACCTGCATCAGAAAGCAGGCACTAAAGGGAGAGTTTTCCTCAAGAAGACTTTAGAAGGGATAGTGCCATGGATGACAGTGCTCAGAAGACACGTTCTCCTCTCACCTTGGAGAGCACCAGTCCATTTCAGCACAGGTACTTGCTTGTGCTGCTAGCAATTGCCTGCACCACATAATGACACTGCTTTCAGTGAGACAGAGATTGGGTTGTGGCTGACTGTGTGCAGGGAGGAAGGAGTTATGGTAATTTGTTCAGTGCTATCCCATGCAAACCCAGCCATCCCCCCACCCACTGCCTTCTCTCAGGGGACACCGGTTGAAATTCCTGACAATAACTAAAGGTAGGATATTCCCCAGATTGTTTTTCGCACTCTCTATGCAAGACAGAAAGAAAAGCAAACAAGAGGAGATCTCGGCAGCTCACGGGAATCATTCCAAAGATTAAATCAGTGCTCTCCCATCAGCTGAGCTTAGCACACTGCAGCTGGCAGTCATTTAACTCCATGGCCACCATAGCCAAGTGCTGGGGCGATGGGTGCTTCCAACCACTTTGCCCAGCTTCCTGACAAAATGTAGCACAAGGGGATAAGAGAGGGAGGAGAAAGGATAATGCATGTCCAGGATAGCAATAGAGTGCAGCATCAGTAATGTGCTGGGGCTCTGCTTCAGCATCCAGAAATCTCACGTAGGCTTTCCTCTCATAGGTTTATGTGCTCACAGGTTTGGAGGTTTAGCCAAGAAATTTCTTGCAAGTTTGGAAAGTTAGTTCTATGGTTTTTGGTTGGTTTTTTTTTTTTCTTTTTTTTTTTTTTCTCTCTGGTCTGAAAAATGATTGTAGCAGTCACGGTAATTTTTCATGACTATTTCTTCTCTACATACACGCAAATAAGCCTTTGTACAAGGCGCTGTACTTCTTTACGGCTCATTTCCTCCACAGAAAAAGAAGAAAGGTACTTCACAATAAAGTTTCCCCCTCATCCTCTCCAAAAAAATTGCACATTCTACCTAGTATAGTAAATACATCTAGGTAGCTCTCCCTGGAAAACAATAATATTATAATAATAAAATATATACCCAAGCAAGGGTAATAGACTGCCAGCTGACTTGGAGCACCACTGGTCATAAAATTAAAAAGCATCCGAGAAAAGGCAGGAATAATATATGAGACAGGCCTTGGAGTTGAAGATTAAGGCTCCATCTCTCTGTGTTATTGCAGGCTCCCTACGACCTTGGGGAAGTCACCCATGTTGGTGGCACATCCGTCTCCCTTGTTGGGGATGACAGGAAACAAGAAAGGCTGCACTATATCCTTCATCTGGAGGATTCAATAAGCAGACAAGTATTTGCAAGGGAGGGCTTAAGCATTCACAGCTTTGCTTTTGTGGCAGAGAAATGGATGAGGGAGCTGGGAGGGATTCCCATGAAGCATCTCCCATTACTTTGCAGCTGGGAACTGAACAAAAATAACCACCCATTTTCAGAGAACACCCATTCTATAAATTTAGCACTGGTTTGACACTGCAGAGACTCCATTCCCGCTCCCTGGTGCTATTGGGGTCCTGGACAACCCTGGTTAGGTGACACAGCAGCATTCAGGCTGCAAGTGTCTTTGGGGAAAAAATCCACAGGGAAACACTACCATGTTTCATTAAGTGATTATCCAGAGCTTAAGTGAAACCTGTTGCCCCCAAGATAACAGTAACACCCGACACCCTCAGAACTGAAGAAGCTCAAGCAGCATCACGTTTAAAACCTCCTGAATGTTTTATTCAGATATCAAACCTGGCTGTCCTCAAGACACTTCTTCCAGTGTCAATGGAATTACTCACAGCTTATACCAGACAATAATTGTGCTATGCACAATTCACATCGCATGGAGGATGGCTTTCTCTCAATAAAATCAGGTTAAGACCATTGGTATGAACCATCAGGAATCCTTTGACTTTAATAGGAGCTGAGGATGTTGGGCCCAGGGCCAACATTGCAGTTTTCAGCATAGGTAATCACTGGCTACATCCCTCCTCCCCATCCACTTCTCACTACAAAGATTTTATTTCAGATCCATAATTGCAATGCATTTACTAACACAGTAAGGTCCTACGTCATGCATTAAAATAGAAAGACCTCGTACATCTTTCCTGCTGGAGTTTAACACTGCCCAGAAGAAATGCAAGCGATACATTCCCATTACCAGATCACTGCCTGTTGTACTGCAGCACAGGCTGTGTTTGTGGTCACAGCCTGATGTTGTTTGGTGGTTTGTTTTTTCTTTTTAATACATATATACACCTATATATTTTCCTCGAGGCTTCTCTCTAAGATCAAGAGCTGGGAGCTGATAAGATAAATGAACACTCTGTTTCTTGAGCTCCAACTATGGAAACAATTCCTACATACAGGAGATAAATCACTGCACTTAACTCAGTGAAAGTTTGCTTAGCACAGAAAATAGGGAAAACTACAAGTATAAAAAGTGAAATGGCTGTCAAAGACTGATTAAAAGCCATCTTGAATCTCTCTGAAGACTTGGTACACAAAGTATAATATTACCTAGCCTCAGTTGTTCCATTTTTTCTTTCTGAAAAAGACCTTTTCCACCTCCCTTCTTTTCACAATGCAAATCGTGCCTTGTCTTTTGTATTCAAGCCCCACATGCAGAGATCAGCCCAAACCAAATCTAATCTTAGTTCTAAGAGATCTCCAGCATGGCCAGTTTCCAAGACAGCATCCCAGTATCCCACTAAGCAAGCATGACCTATATACCTTTTTCCCAAGAACATGACCTTTCCCTTTGCCATCTTCGAGGCATGTTATTTAGGCAGCCACACTTTTCCCACAGTGCCAAATCCCTGTGTATGCCTAACCCTTTTATTCCATAGAATCATAGAGTCATTTGAGTTGGAACAGACCCTTAAAGGCCACCTGGTCCAACCCCCCGCAGTGAACAGGGACACCCACAGCTCCATCAGGTGCTCAGAGCCCTGTCCAACCTGACCTTGGTTGTCTGCAGGGATGGGGCACACACCACCAATCTCAGCAACCTGTGCCAATGCCTCATCACCTTTAGTGTAAAAAACTTTTTCCTTACACCCAGCTTAAACCTCCCCTTTTTCCATTTGAAACCATTCCTCCCCTTGTCCTATCACAACAGACCCTGAATTAAGAACTGTCCCTTTCTTCCCTTATTTCCCTGCCCTCCATACTGCACCAAGGGTTTGTTACATACAAAATCCAACCCCACAGCAATCCATCTTTCCAGAAACATACACCAACCCACAGGATTTGAAGGGGTCAGAAGGATGAGGAGGGGCAGCACTTATGAACTGATCTCAGTTATTTCCTTCCAGGGAACTGGGATTTATTTGACAACAGCTTAATCCATTTATAATGCATAGTAAAGGAAGTCACAAAACCCTGATTTTCTTCCCAGAGAACTATAAAGTTTTGCTTAGCTTTTACCCTGGGGAATATGAAATAATCAGGATGCAATGCACTCATCTGACACATCCCTTAGTTTGCTTGCAGGTTGGATATCGGCAGGAACAGCAGGCTTCCCCAGAACATATGTGCAAATATTCAAGAATAGCAAACAGCAAGGATAAACAGAGTTGGACCAAACAGCTTTGCTGAATAGAAGTGAATGTTTGCGAACGCTGCTTTGCAGTATTTGACCTGCACTAATGAGCTCTCTGTATTCAATAACCTGGTCTTTCATGCAAAGAAACCTCTCTGATGAAGGGCATGCACTCCTAGCTTCCCTGTGGGCTTCAAAAGGGGGTTCTGATTGAGCATCTGAGACAACACCAGGTTATTATAGGTGCATATAATTCCCTGAAGCAACTGGCTTAAACATATATCCTTGATGAGAACTCATATTTACTAATTATTGTCATTCATCAAATGAATCCACTGAGCCTTAATGCCACGTTAGCATTGGAACTCAACACCAAACTGCGTTTTTTTTAGCTCTTATAATTTGAACCTTGCCTAACATATAAATTAACTATGTGTCCCAAAGATGATTCACTAGAATGTGTCAATTGAAGAATGTTAGTAATTTTGAGGGAGACACTTCCATATTTTCAGAAGTAAGCAAGAAAACAGAACATTAAGATTCCGCAAAAGAAAAATAAAATCCCCACCGTTACACCAGAAATTTAACTTCAGTGGAAGGATAATAATATTTATCTGGAGGAGCAGTGGCTCAGAACGGATGCTGCCTCCAGGATGAATTATTAATACACATTAATTGTGGTGAAGAGTTTTCAATTTCCAAGTGTTTTTGAACAAAAAATGGGGGACTTAATAAAACAACTCCTCATTCAAGTGCCTTTTAAGTCTGTTTTGGCCTTCTGAAAAGAAGCAGAATTTGCATTTAAGGGAAGCTTCTAGGAAAACACAGAGTTCAAATTGGAATGTGTTTCTGACTTCATTATCAATTTGTCCCTGTCTAAAAGAATAAGGGAGGGAAAGGAAATGGGAAGGACACAATATAGAAAGACCAATTCCAGCCACCTCCAGCATACCAATAAGCAGACAAGGCAATCCAGTTCTTTTCTCTTTGGTAACATTGGTCTGAACAACACTCACAACAGTTGTCAAGGCACAAAAGCAACATCTGGTAGGAGAAATTTGGAGCCAAGTTTCATTCATCTTTAACTTTCAGGTATAACAGGATTAGTGCTGGTCAGACAAAAAAATATTTTAGCTTTTATTTTCTTCTATCTTCTTGAAGATTTGCAGTGTGGGAAAGGGACATATTAAGACAGAAAATGAAGGCTGAATACCAAAAATTAGCCATCCTTCTCCAACAAATTCGCACTGCTGACCATGCAGGTGTGGAAGCGGCTGCACAGCACTCAGACAAGAAAACCAGAGGTATTCTCCTCTTCTGCCTCTCAAGAATCCTCCCCCAACTCAGACAGAATAGAACTACGATTACCCACATGCAAGCTGCAATTTTTATCTCTGCCTTTCCTTTCCTGTGACTTTACTTCGGCAAGTCTCTTTTCTATTAAGTGCTTCATCAGACAGCCACAGAAAATGCTGCATAAAAAACAACCGACATGCATCTTAGAGCTCCTTCAATTTGTCAGCCTGTTTTTCGTTCTACGCTGTTGTTTCCAGCACTCTGCCGAGCTGCAGCGTGCTTGTTTGAGCAGGGAATCCCTTGGTTTTACCTGGCTCTGAACATTTGTGTGGCTGATACTTGGAACACAAGAAAATGTTTCCTGGCAAAGAATAAAACAGAACAAGAGTTTTTGGGGGAAGCTAATTGTGAATGATTCTTCTTTTCCCTCTGTAAACAGAGCACAAGGTCAGAGAAAACATTGCTGTTTTAAGCACCTGCACCCTCACTGGCAAGGAGCTGAATAAAGGGATCTAGAGGGGACTGAAGCTCACAGCCGCCTTCAAAATTCAAGACAAGATCCCACCATTATAATCAGCCTTACTAAATGCCCCTTTCCGTATTGAGTGGAAACACTGGCCTTGCATGCAAGGTTACCAGCTCTACTCAAAGTATTTGAGTAGAGGGAAACCTATAAACACATTGCCACACTTTGTTTCAAAAGTGCAGACTTTGATGGGGAAGGCTGGTGGTTGTTAGAGGAACTTAGATCTGTTTGATCTCCAACTCAAGGCCCATCATTTCCTCAGTAAAAATAACACAGCATTAAAAATAGCTTTTAAACTGATCCTCTCTGCACGTTTTCCCATTTACTCATTCACACAGCAGCCAATGAGAATGCAACTGCCCGTACAGAAAGCAACAAAGTCTCAGATAAAGGAACAGCCACGACTTCAAGTGTGGCTCTCCATGAAAGATGTTAGGTGTCAGTACTGAGAACATCCCAACTACCAACAGGGCTGCGGGAAGATGGTTTCCTCACCCTCAATGCTAAATTTAATCAAGATGCAGCGCTGCCACACAGAACTAAATCTGCCCAGTTTGCTAGTATGAGCTGCTAACAATTACATGGAGAAAACTTGAATTTACTTCGATATCAGTAGCAAGCCTTGCCTGTGCAAAGCACAAAAGCTGAAGTTGCCCCAGATTTCATCTATTTTGTTTCCACAGCGACACTTTGTATCTGCACGAAACAAACCTTCTCAGCCCAACCTGGAAAACAAACTGTTGATCAACACAAAGCCAGGCGATGCCCCATTTAATTAGCATAAATCAGGAGAACTTCCACTAACAACTGAACTGCAAGGCCCCCAGGCTTGAATTCTGTACCTGAAGCAATAAACAGAAGTTCAAATACAAAGCACATAGGGGACAGGAAGCATTAGGATCTCCCCCAGCTGAGTGACCCCGGAACGATGCAAGCAGAAGGTGTGTGCACAAGGGGTATCCTTAGAGGAAAGATAACATAGTGGATCAGAGAGAAAACAGGCACTTAGTCAAAGCAAGGCCCAGTGCCAACACTTAGATTTTTCAAATGAATATTTTTAAAATCAATCTGTAAAGAACCTAAGTGGGATATTTACCGCAAGCATTACTCACAATTTATTTTTCTCCTCAGAATACAGAGGTTTAATTAGATAGCAAGCATCAAGAAACTATTTTTTATTAAGAAGACAGGGCCAGAAGCAGAACAAAAACAAATATAAACAAGCAAAGAAGAAAAAAAAAGTACACAAAGAAAGCCAGAAGATTCCTTGTCTTTATCTTAATAGTCAGCTCCCACCTCTCTAACAAAGCCTGGGCTGATTCTATCACCCTCCACTGAGTTACACCATATGCAGATGGGGATATTTTATTAGGTTATGCCCATACGGCCATATGTAGATTACCTCTGTCACTCCTTAGGCCCAGTCAACTCCTGGCCCAATCCAAGAGTTTCACAGAAATGTTTTTTTCCCCCCCCTGCAAAGCCTATTTTAGCTTAGAGTCACTGGTTTGCTAGTCCTAAGTGGAGTAACTGCAAAACAAAGGGGTAGAGGAATCAGGAGGAGAAGAGCCAATAATTCTCCCATTAGCACCACAGCTGAGCTAGTGCTGGAAGTGTACATTAAAAGTGGGATATTAAACCAATAAAAAGATTCCCTTTAGTGGAACACACATGAATCATTTATAGTACCCTCAAAAATCTTAGGATCCTGAGTTAAGCTAAAGCTCTCCAAGCAAGAGCAATCAATACTCAATTTCACAAAGATTTCAGACTCCCCAGGCTTTCCTCCCCCAAAGCCTCAAGGCACTGCACCCCTCCCAAGTGCATCAATAATCCCCATGCATCAATGCAGGGACTTCAGCTATGAGTCACAGCGGTGTCACTGCCAGCCCCAGGCACAGCTAAACCCAGCAGACACTGAGATCACCCTGCAAATATTGGCCTTACAGCAGAACCAGCCAACCAACCTGCATGGACATTCAAAGTGTTTGCAGAGGATCCACTGGGTGTATTTAAGTAGGTGCTGACTGACCAGCACAACAGGGTGGATAGACAATTGTGATACCATTCATTTCCAGTTTACATTTACTTATAAAACCTCCTCACTAGAAAACATCGGGAAGTACAGAAGGTGTTAGTTGCCAGCTGAAATTATGATTTATTTATTCTCATATATACACAGTTTGGGAGCTGAAGAAATTAGAAAGATATCACCTCAGAAATACATTTGCCTTGGATAGGTCTTGTTTTACTGTCTGTTTTAAATAGACAAGTAATAATTTAAAAGAAGTGACAAAAGCACGTTACTAATAAAACCTTTATTATTTGTATTAATTAAAGTTGCTTAGTAGACTTGGATACCAAAGATAAGAGCATACTGTAAGCATGATTTGATCATGCAGAGTACACAGGAAGGATGGGGGAAGAGGAGGTGCAAAGAAACAACCACAGCTGAAATGGCTATAGGAAAAAATATTCATTAAAAAAATCTCAATATTCTAATGTCATAGGACAGCCATCCTCCTGAATGCAGCAGAAGGTGTAGATCTTACAAGAATATCATGCAGGCCTGGATGACACTGACTACATAATTAACAGAACTGGTATTTAAATGACTATTTTAGGATTAAAACAAAAAGATATTTTTAAGCTGGGTTCTTGTACTTGGGGGTAATTGAGGAGAAAGATGTGGACCCTATGGCAACAGAACCCATATAATGAAGCCACAAAGAAGGTCACTGTGATCCCAGAATGCTTCAGAGGAGATCCAGCCCCTGAAAGCATGGTAGAGCTTGATATCACAGACAAAGCACTGTGAGATGCATCCCAATAAGTTGCATGCAGTTCAAGCACAATTTAGAAGAGATGAATTCTGCAAGAGACAGAGGATTCTTAGCTCAGTTTGAGTAATGAAAAGACTTTCATGAGAACTAAAAGAGCTGCTCAAAGCCTTTGGTTCCCAATTCTCTTAAAATGAAAATATTTGAAGAGTGCACTAAACTTTTCTTTAAGAGGGCGAGACAGTCCCTCAGTTCCCCAGACAGCAGCCTGCATTACAGCCAGTGCAGGCAGCTGAAAAAGTCTTTAAAGAAAAAAATATATATATCTCCCTCATTGCAGCTTGCCTGAGCATCCCATAAAAAGAGGAATTACTACAGTGGAAGAGTGAAATTGATTATGCAGATAGCACTGTCAAATGTAGGAGGGAAAACAAACTAGGAAAAATAGAGCAGAATAAGTTGTTTCTGCAATCTCAGAGTTACTTGTAAAAAAAAAAAAAAAAAAAAAAAAAAAAAAAAAAAAAAAACAAGATAAAATGAAGAGAAGGACAAGGTGGCTCTTTGCCTTTAATAAGGGTTTCCACTTGTCCTTTCATATCAAAAGCTGTACTTAGAGGATTCTGTTTTCCTCTTTTCCCCTCTGCACAAACACAAAAATCCTGGGAAATCAAAAATTACCCAAAAAGAAGGATGGAGAAAACTGTTTAGATGAGGAACCAATCAATAAAACTGCTCAGAGCAAATACTCATCTGCATCCTGTTTGAGATTGACAAGGGAGGTATTAATATTGCATGTGCTTGTCTAGTGGATAAAGTAATCGAGCGCCATCAAAATGCAAAGCAGCTCCTGCAAGTTTGAGTTTTCTAGCAGTTAAGTCTGCTTTTCCATCTGAATTCCTTTTCTCCTGTAATGCCATCTAGAGGAAAGCGGCAGGTGGAGGGGGCATAGATAAAGGGAGGAGAAGGCAGCAGGTCCCCTGGCCTGAGCTAATGACAAGAGTTAGGCTCTCCAATTTATGAAGCCATTGGAGGAAAAGTGAGCCTTGGCTCCGACACCTTGCTGGGATTGGCATAACTGATTGCACTGAGCAGTGGGTGACTCAGCAAGAGGATTTCCCACTGTACCTTTCTAAGAAAGGCACCACTCCTGTGCTTTGGCTGCCAGAGAGATGCAAGTGGAGAGGATTTCTGTGATTTACATCTGCAAACAATGGAAAGAAAAGCCTTCGACATCCCAGATTTAGCAGAGGGAATAAAGGAAAAATAAAAATCAAACTAACATTTGCATTGAATTGTAGCTGCTTCCAGGGAAACCAGCAGAGTGACTCAAACTGGGTTAGGAAAGGGTCTGGACTCTTATTTTCACTGGCATCCTAATTCTCCTTACTGGAATCTCAGGTACTGAAACCCTACTTCATCACCCTATCGATTTAGTGAAGATTGAGACTGATATAAGGAAGTTCTTTACAACAAGGATGGTGAGGCACTGGCCCAGGTTGCCCAGAGAGATGATGGGTGCCCCACCCCTGGAGATGCTTGAAGTCAGGCTGGACGGGGCTCTGAGCACCTGATGGAGCAGTAGGTGTCCCTGATCATCGCAGGGAGCTGGACCAGACGGCCCTCAGGAGTCCCTTTCAACTCAAACGTTTCTATAATTCAAATTTGTTTTCAGAGGGGCTGTGTTTGTGAAGGACAGATTTGGTGACAACCAGACAACAGCACCCCCAGCCTTACAGCCCTACTCTGCACAGTGTCAGGGACTGCAGCCCCAGCTCCTTAATCCCACAGGGACAAACACAAAGTGAAGATGTGTTACAACCTCAGCAATTGGCTTGCCACATGAATTATAGAGTAATGCTTGAAATGCATCCTTTCTTCATCCTACACACAATTAAGACTTCTCTCAGATCACAGCTCCCACTAACACACACGCTCCCATTCCAATACAGATCTTTCTGTCTGAGGGCTCAAGCTATCTCCTCAGAATTCCCCCATAGCTTTCAAAACTCATAATAACCTTAGGCACTTTAAACAAGAGGGAGCAAAAGCACAAACCTGTCAGAGATTTTTAGGAATAAAACTGTTCGGAATATTTTGTTCTGACAAACATAGGCTTCATTTTTATCCTTGAAACACAGAGGACATTTTAAAGTCATTGTATGGGTGAAATTGGCAGTAAATAAGGCCATGTTATCAAAGTTTGATGCTTTTGAAAGGTCTAACTAGAAAGAAAAAGAAAAATGGTTATTTTATTCAGGTCTGGACAGACCCTGATTTATTTTAAAAGCATATCATTGAGGGGGAGGAGGGGAGGGGAAGAGTGTACCTTGTCTGAAAGATGCTTAAATTTGCTTTTCCAGCCTGAAGTTAAATATAAATACTCCTCAGCTTCATACAGAGACAGAAAAGCCCAATTTCCACATTCAGTCTCCAAAGCTCAATGATTCAAAGATTAAAAAAAACACAACACCCATAATTGATTGACAAGGATAAACACGCTGCATCCCAAAGCTCTCCTGGCTTCTCAGAGGCAACCAACCCTGTGACTCTGCCCTACAGCTGTGCATAGGCCATGGGGTTTTAAACCCACTGAGACCTGTCTGTGGAGCTGCAGCTCATCCAAGCAGGCACTGCAAAGCAGCACTGACAGCAGCAAGGAGCCCTCAATATTCAGTAACACGAGTACATCGTAGCTGAGCACACCACTGTCAGAATGAGCCGAGGTGCTCTTTTAATTTGTTCTGTCATAAAACAAGTTAAAATCAGAAACAGCTAACAAGAACACACCAGAGCCACTGCTTAAAGAGGATAAAATTGGAGCTGATTTTTATCCTTTGTAGAGTAGTTCTCAGAATTTTAGATTTGGGACTATACATGTCAGTTTTAATGGCTTTTCTAGAAGACTGTATAAATAGAGGAGGGTTTCAATAAAATACAACAGTTGAGTCAATGAAAAAGACAACTGCTGCAGAGCAGTGATTATCCCTCCAGGATCACAGAGAGGTTAATTTGCTGAGAGCTCAGCAGACGTAACACCAGCTGCTAAGCCAGAGCAGGGTGGGCTCTGTGAGCATTCAGAAGAAACTGATCCTCCAGAAGAGTTCAGCTGCAGCAGCTCAGGGCAGCTTTGCAGCCAGTTCTGATCCCTGTGGGGGCACAGCTGGGCTGGGTGGCACTAACTGCCCCTGGAACAGATGAGATTGGAGACATGCTTTGACACTGGAGACACTGATCTGCTACCAAAACAGGTTGTGTTCCTTCGCTCTGAGAGAGAGGGACAGCAAAGGAACGAGAGATGAATCACACTTGACACTGCTCTTCTAATGTATTCCTTCAAGATGGCTAGAGCAACAGATGTCCATGCACTAACCTTGATTGAGAGGTTATTTGTGCTCAACACACTGGAAAATGGTTCAAGAACAACTGTTCATCCTTTCTAATATCACTGTTGTTAGGCTGCCAGCATTAGAGTACGTTTTGGGTTTTGGCAACGTGAGAACAGAGGAGAGAAGCTAGTTGGAGTCATTCAGAGCACAGCTCCCTTTTTGGAAAGTTCCCTTAAAAAAAAAATAATAAATATCACAGTATCATCCCTGGGAAAAAGGGTTCTTGCATGCACTCCATTTTTACTATATCAGCCTGTAGACAAGAGGTTAGGCTATAAAGTTTATTGAGCTCATTACCAAGATTCCCAAGTGATTCTCAAAGTAAGCTGATGGAAAACAATAACTTTAGAATCACTAATGTTGGAAAAGACCTCTAAGATCACCAAGTCCAGCCCCAACCCATCCCCACCATGCCCACTGACCACATCACTCAGTGCCACACCTCCACAGTTTTTGAACACCTCCAGGAGTGGTGACTCCCCCACCTCCCTGAGCAGCCTGTGCCAATGCAACATCACTATTTCTGAGAAGAAATGTTTGGTAATAAACTTTGAAGGATATCAGCACACAGCTCTCAGGAGGTGTTCTGCTGTACAAGCATCTGCAAGTCTCAGTCCAGGCAATCCTTGTTGTAAGAAGTACTGAATAAGTCTTTGCAAAGTGACTGTGCAGCAAGGCAAGGGATCACAAGTCACGAGTTCAGGGAATTTTTGCTTGTTATTAACACTATTATAATACCCCTTGGGGAAGCCTCAGCACATTTTCCAGGCATTTTCTTTTCATCTTGAAAATGCTTTCCTCTCCCCACACCACATTACATTAAAAAGACACTTGCATTTTCACACTGCAGAAAACAGAGCCAAGTGAGAAGAGTCACTTATTTAACAGTGCACCAAAAAAAGCCCCTGTAGGCAGTTTTCTTTTGCAGGCTGATGGCTCAGCAGCATTGTTCTGGGTGGATATCACCGTAAATCTTCCTTCTGTAGTATATCAGTCCATATCCATACCCAGGAACAACAGCTGATGCAGCTGTACTATTAAATTGCTGAAGGTGAGTAATTCAACTGGATGCTGACAGCAATGGAGGGAGTCCTGGGTTGGTCAATATCAAACCTGGAGTAACAGTCCAGAGCTAATACTCTTTTTATTTTTTGCTTTGAAGGGCTACTTAAAAAAAACACAAGATGAGGCATTTGTATTCTATGAGCGTGAAATTCAAATGCAAACAGATAGAAAAATGTTACTAATGCCTCCGCAAACAGTCCCCAAGGCCGAGTTGCTTCATATTCCTGATCAAAAGCAAGCTCTATTCATAAGGGCTGTTCCTTGGGGATTATAATAAAGTGTTTTAGCCACCTCTGATTCAGTGCACTTTTAATCCCATAGGAACTGCTGTCATTTCAGGAACTGGTAATGGATGAGAGGAGAACCTATGCCTCATCCTTACATTGGGGGGGGGGGGGGGGAAGGAATAAGAAAGGAGGGTTAATTCACTCCAGATGGTTTACATTTTAACATTCTCCTTCACTGCACCTCATTGTCATTAAAAAGGTTTTGAACATTTCCCTCTAACACTTCTTCCTAATAGTGATTGTTCTGGACAGAAAATAGACTTTCTTGCTACAGCACAGCAACCTGTTACATCTCCTGTCCCATCCCAGCATTTAGCTGCAATAAGGAAGGGCAGCATGCCCTTGAGCACAAAGAATAGGCAGGTGCAAACAAATTCAGCAGATGCAATACAGCTCCAGTCTAAAGTAAAATGTAGCAGCTGGCCAAGCACATTGGGAATTCACTATCATTTTAGGGCTGCCCAAAACATTTCAGGACATAATTGATGCCTCTATATTAGTGATTTAGTTGAGAGCAGGTGTATGCTTTGGAAGCAAGTCTCCCACCCATCCCTCTTCACAACTTTTTGGTCTGTATCATGGAGAAATCTGAATGCAATACTTGCTTTCCTTCTGAAGGAACCAGACTGCAAGTTGCTCTCCAGGTGGGCACAAATGTGCTTCTGCTCCCTGCACATCCTTGTCCATCCAGGCCGTTAATCTGAGTTCCTGAGAGGTCAGATGATGCTGTATGGGAAATTCCCCATTGGAAAGATGTTAAAACACCACCAAGCTATAGCATTGTCAGACCCAGAGATCAGCAGAGACAATTCCCTCAAACAAGCAGTTCAGAGTTAAATCTTATTCAAGATTATTAATAAAAACTTGGGACTAAACAGTGGCATCATATGTTTACATCAGGATCCTATGAAAAAAAAATCAGTTAGCTCAGAGCTCATGTTAGTATCTCTAAAAAAAAAAAATAATAAGATCTTTAAGTCCACATCTGCATTACTTATGTGAATTTCAGTAAGAAGCAGCTTTAAAAGTAAAGGAATGGGAGCTCACTTCTATTTCAGACAATAGGACAAAACCCTTAAAATTACTGCTTATTATCAGTAGTCTCCACTATTAGAACACATCGCCCATTGAAAGAGACACAAATACACAACACAGCTTTATCACTTACTAATGCTGCACTCCAAGGCTGCAGTGCACTTGCCCTTATTAATGGGATATAATGGAGTTTTAGAGCACATCCTGCTGTTCTAACAAAAGAATTAGCAATTTGCAATAAACTCCCATTACCAGAAGCCGTGGTCTCTCTCTGCAGGAGATCTCTCAATGAGGGTATAACTAGAGACAGAGCCTGAGGACCTCCCTGAGGGATGAGCAATCGCAAAGCCTGCAGGCTCTGGGGACACTCAGAGTCCCCAGATGTCTCACCTTTGCCATGTTCCACATGACTTCAATTATGTCTTATGGGTGCTGCCATGCTGATTGCTGGCCCTTCCACAAAGGCAGAAGCAGGACTCCCAGGCACCCAACAACTTGCAGATCTACACATTACTTCTAATTCTTAGCTCTTGACCACTTATCACCTGCTTGGCACCCAAGCCAAAATACTGAAGGTACCACCGATCTAACTCAAAGTGAAGAAAACAGATTTGTTTTTGCCTATGCAATGCTGTTCTCTTTGTTTTCTTAAATTTAACATCCTTTCCTGAGTCATGTCTGATGCATTCAAAAAAACTTAGTGGAATACAAAAATCTGAAACTACTGCCATCAGCTGAGCTGCAAAAACAGCAATTTAGCTCAGCCTAAGGGTAGCATATATAATATAAAGCAGACTTTCTCCTGTGATATAATTCAGATAGTCTTAATGGATTTTTCCCTTTTTAAACAGCTGTGAAGTAACTGACAATTATCATGTCTTCAATTAAACACACTGTGGGGCTTTTGAGGAACCTAGCGTGAAAATGTTGTCTAGAAAAAAAAGATTACAAGCTGCTAAGAGTTACTGGTAAGTTAATTAAGTGAAGATTGCCAGATTGCCACAAACTGGTATGGGATTCCTAGATCATCCCCCCTGGGAAAGAAAAAAAAAAAAAAAAAAAAAGGCTCTCGCTGATGATGAAGGTAGTACAAAGGAGAAATAATCAAAGGCTGGTGTGCAAGGAGAGCTTGTGTCATGTTGGCTCTGCCAGGTGTGCTGGGGCTCTTCATCTTCTGTTGCGTTTAATGAAGAGAAAGCTCTGCCCTGAACAAACAGCATACAGCACAAAAGAAAGAAAATGGAAGAGTTTTGTGCAGTCAAAAAGTGAATTCCTGACCACTTCTTGACCCTGCAGTGGTGAGACTGGTGTCATTGCTGAAGTAGATAAAAATGCCTTTAATGTTCTGTCTTTACAAGAGTCTTTCTCTACAGTACTTCGGAGGGGCTAATCTAAAGAAAATGGCTGAATGCATTACAGCAGACAGCACTCAGTAATCATGCACTTCCAATCCCTAGATGTCTTCTGAAGGTAGCAGTTATGAATAAATAAAGCAGTAAAGTGCTCATGAAACCTGCATATAAAAAAACACCCTGTTTAAGACCAGAGAATTCCTGTATCAGTAATAGCCTCTAAAAATCCAAGTATGACACCTAAAGAGGCGGCAGAAACATGGCTCTTCAGTTCTTTTTACTTTCTGTTCCCACTTCCCACTCAGTCAGTTAAAAGGTACATCCTTTTCCTTTTTGTTCCATGTCAGCTTCCTTGCTGCTCTTGGGAGCTCTCAAGTCAGGGATTCCCAGGGATGACCCTTCTTCCTGGGGACGAGGCAGCCCAAGCTCCAGCACCTATCCTTCAGGAAGACTGCACAGGGAAAGCAGCAGGATGGACTTGCATGCGGAGGTTGCATGGCCTGCCTTCTGCCTTTGCATGGGTCAGGTGTAAAGCCAATAAATGCCAGTCCCTGGGAGCAGACTTTCTCCTTGGGAGCCCTGAAGAGACTGCACTCACACCATGCAGCTGCTCAGCAAAAACGTTTGGGCTTTGTTGAAAAACTAAAAAGGGTATAAAGCTGTCAAACAAACCAGCTATCTAACAGATCTCGCCAAAAGTAACAAGCCTATTGAAGGAATTGTTTCCTGTGCCTATGTGTCACTGCACTATACTCCACGCATAATTATTGCTTAAATCCAGCCATCCCATGCATTATTAATAGGACCAGCCAACCTCAAGTCCCCATGCAGCCTTAAAGCAGATATATAATATATTCCTGACAGGAAACGGGCAACCATCCGTTTTCAGCATTAGACTATGCAAGTAACTTGATTGGCTTTTTTGAGCTGGCTTTGTCCTGGCATGATCAACAAGACTGTTCCCCCCATCCCCAAACTGCCTCTACTGTCAAATCTGAGCAACATTTCCATCTTTCTCCACAAAACATTTAAATTCACCCTTTACCTGGAGTAACAAAATCTTGTATGGTTGCTGAAACACACTGGTAACAGAGCAATCTATGCATACTGATGGCAGAAAAGCAAGAGGTAGTGGGCACTGTGAGGAAAAGGGGTAGGAAGAACAAGTCACACCTTTGTTGAAGGCAACGGAGGAATTTCTATGCTGTTCATGCATATCTGAGGTGGGGAGCTTGTTATCAAATAGAGGGATATGCCGACTTACTAGCCTGTAGTTCTTCATAGCTCAGATCTGGGCAAGAAGATTCTCTCCCCTCCTAAACTCACTCTGCACTCTTCTGCTCATTATTTCTAGCAACTTGTGCTAGGTTGTAGGGTAATCTTCATTTGTTTTTCATTTAATAGTAGATGACAGCAAATTGGATCTCTTGAGCATTTCTTGCATTCTCCTGTGTAAAACAGTGCCCTGTCCCCTTTACAATCTCCCTGTATTATGAAGTGATCCAGTAGTACCCAACATCAAGAAGGATTATTCATTAACAATACTGAGTGATTCAAAATATCAGGACTGATAAGTTTAAATGCTTCAACAACAAGCCAAGGAAGCACACACAAATTATATGGTATTTTCTATGAAAATGTTCCAGTACAGCTTTAAAGAGGCATGCAGCAATAGAAGCAAGAATATGCTTTACTTAAAAAAATTTTTAAAAAGCACAAGGAAAGGAGGACAAGTCTACATAATAGTACCAAGTACATTCTTTCACTACAAAGCACAAAGAGCAGGAAGGACAGCAAGCATCGATTCCAGTGCTGAAGAGCTGGGATGCTTACAGCATCTCTGGGCTCTGCTTGCTCTCAGAGTAGGGCATGTCAGGTAGGCTACAGCTTTGGCTAACAGAAACAATGTGTCTGAAAGACAAAGATATTCAGCCAGCGGTTGTGAGCATAACCCCTTGGGCTCTGGCTTGTTGCTGGGAAGCCTGGAGCGCTTGGCATTTGCTATCATTAGAAATGAGCCCTGAAGTTTTCCTGCTCACAGGGGGAGGCCCAGCAAGCGGATGAACAGATTCTCTGAGAGATGCTCAGCGTTACGTATTTCAGAGGAGCTAGGCAATTAATGTAGTAATTATCAGTACCTACATGCATACTTCCAATAAGATAAAAGTTAATTAGTTCTAACATCAGTGCTTCCCTTCTGGTGACAATCCCATCTTTAGGAAAAAAAAAAAAGCTCAGTCTGTGAAGAACTGCAAAATTCCTCCATATCAGGTTGTTTGAAAAATCTCAACACCCTCAAAATAGCTATTTAGAATTCCTACTTATACTCTCAATTTACAGCATGAAATACAGCTTTCTGAATCCCTTTCCTGCATCATGGCAGCTGCCCCACTGCAATACCGTAACAGGGTACAAGAGCAATTCCAAACCAGCTCCTTTCTGTATCAACAGCCTAAAGATGCTATTAGCAGATTACTTGAACAATATATCACTGCTGAACCAGAACTTGTTAAGAAACACTGAGTCATGCCACCAAATTAATGAAATTCATTTTAATCATAGATTTCCAAACCAAGCTCCAGCACTGTTTAGGTTCTTTGTCAACTGGTGGAATGTTCCACACATTCCCGTTCAGAAATGTGCATTTTTGAGGTTTAAGTTCAAGAGGTTAAAATGGCAGGGGTTAACCCACAGAGGGTCTAGGAGGTTGCTTGCTACAGCACGAGAATAAAATCAGCAAAATCAAACATCTGAAGCGAATAGCTACCTGCACCAGTGAAATGAACCATTTCGCAGGCATCTTGAGGTTTACTGCAGGGATCTTAAATCATGAGAGTTCACCTTACGTTTCAAAGTATATTTTTAAACTTGAGAGTATTAGACAAAAGGAAAAAAAAGGAAAAAAGTCTATCTTGTTTCACTTTTATTTCTGTGGTTTGTGAGACATTGTGGGAGTGTACAGAGATAAGATAACCCAATTTCAGCCTCCTCTTTCTTATGTTTATATCCAGACAGACCCACTGCTTATCACTTTGCCATTTAGCTTTCTCTCTATTAAATGAGAAGAAGAGATGAGGGAAGAATTAGTTTGGGTGACCCGTGAACTCCTTCCTGCAAGGAACATGGTGATCAACTTCACTGTCTGTGAGGGAGCACCACCAAACGGGCTGTCTATCCAAGGTAGTGAAGGCTCTGGAGCCTGAAGAGCAGTCTGCCCACCTTTGTTTATTTCCCTTTAGTTCCTATTTTAGAGCTCAGAGCCCCTGTCAGCACTCAAAGGATAGTGCAGATTGTTGGATTGCTGATGAGGATCCTGTTCTCTTAGTATAAAGAAAAATCATTTGGATACAAGCATCTGTCTCTAGGTTGCCTCACTTTTTGGTCCAAGCTCTTGAACACATCCACATACAGGACAAACCACTCCTTTCAGAACGTTTCCTCTTTATTTTGCTGTCTCACTGGCTTGCTGGTTAGACCTCAGAAATGTCAGGGGAGATGGCACAAAGGCAGAGACTGCTCTAGGAACAGCTTTGTCCTGAAATGCATCAACCTCCTCTACCTTCACTCAGCGCTCACGTGGTGAATTGAAGTCCATCTTCTTAACCCCTATTCCTAGCTCAAATGGAAATCAAGATGACCTCAGTAACACAAAAGCACAGCCTCTGCTCTGAGTCTCTGCTTTAAGATTTCAAACACGCTGTACAAAAGGTAACAAGAGACTGGGATGAATGTGGGAAAGACTCAACTGATACTCTGGTAAGACTTCTAAGACAAGGATTTAAAATAAAGATCCTGCTCATTTTTCATGAGCACTGCAGGCACAAGAAACTCAAGGATCTAATCCAAAGGTCAAAAGTAGTAAGGAGGAATTAATTCATTCTAGTGCGAATGGCATCCTAGGAACAGCAGCAGAAACAGCACGTACTGAGATGGTACCATGACAATTAAGCTCAGTAGAAAGTGCATGAGTTGAGAAAATAGAATGGGAACAGAAAAGATAACGACCATTAACCTTGCTCCAGCTGCGATTGTTGTCCACTAGCACTACAGTGCACTGCATGACCCTAACAGGTTTTGAGAACAGGCATAAGAAGAAGGAACAAGTTAGGGGGATCCTTTTGCTCAAGTGCAAGGAAGAGATAGATTCAACGTGCATCATTGTTCTTAAAACATCCCTGAGATTCGCAGGAGCTTGTTGCCATTTACTCCACAGCTTCAGCTCTAATCCAGAGATGCACAAGTTACGCTCCAGACTTGATCCTTGTTTTCTCAAAAAGGCAGGAGAGGGAAACCATCCTTTATGAGCACTGATCCAGCTGTACCTCTAGCACACCTGCTAGAATTTGCTAGCATTTACTTTTTCCCTGCTTTGGATTTTGTTCCTCCCACAGTTCTTTTGTTTCTGCACAAATAAAAATCCCTGTTACCAAGTTGGACTGTCCCTTTCAGGAAAGGGCATGCTAGCATAGCAGATTGCATGTCTCAAAAAAATAGAGTTTTAGTAGTTTAGGGTCACTGCAACAAATTACACCATCCTATTCTTCTTCTTCTTCTGCCCTTGCCACTGGAACAGCAACCACCTTCACCTCCCACAAGATGTCTGTATTCTAATGGGGTCTTTCAGAGGAAAAAACACATGCAGCATCCCCATATCATAAAAACCTTTGTACTGTGTGCATTGAGCTGTTCTAACTTATTGTTGTGGGTCTCTACCTAATCCAAATCACTGAGACACAGTCTGGGAAACGGTAAATGAGGTTGATAAAGAATTAGGAAAAATGCTGTCCAGGGGAAACGTTGGCTCCAGCTTAACATTCCTAACTTCTCTCTTGCTTTTAAATGGGAGCAGAGAGAAAGGGAAAGCTCTCCTTTCCCGCACTCATTCCAATTACAATAATTCTCACTGCACCTGAAAAACCTCTATGCTATTAGAAAAACCAAGCAGCAGTGAGTACAACAGTTCCCAATGTAGTTGTCTCAGGTGAAGGCTAGTATTTCATCAGCAGACCATAAGACAACAGAAAGGACATTTTAGCCACAGTCTTCCAACACATTAGATAACTGACCAGAAATCACTAATGCCAATAGTAAAAGAGCTCAGGACAATCATTCACAGGCATGAGAACACATAGCCTGGATTTTCCTCCAGCAATTCAGCCATAGAGGCCATGACCTCCAGAGCTATTTCAACTACTCACTCCCACCCCTCTCCTGTGCTGCTAAAGGAGTTCATAGTTCTCCTGACAGTAGAGAAAATAGTCCACACCACCCAGATCTCTCATCTATCCTTGTATTAGAGGCTATGAAACATCCACACATAAACCTCATGACAATTCTAAACCTAAACGCATTCATAGGTTTATACCAAAACTGCCCTTGAAGACCAAGCACTTCTCTTACCTTTAGATGACTTGGTTCAGCAGCAGAGCTCTCAGGTATGTGAGGACACAGCCAGGACACACAGGAAAGGACAAATTTTGTCAGTAGAATTGTAACACATTACACAAGTATCAATGAAACATCCCCAGCAATCAACTTCAAAACTCAAATAACATGCAGAACAGCACAACTGCCCTTTATAGAAGGAGGGCAAGCTGCCTCCTAGGGCTCTGCAAATGTGATTGGAAACAGGTGAGGAGGCACAGCCAGGTGCACTAATCACTCCACACTCAACACTAAAAGAGACAGGAGGCTACTTTTCTTCTTTCTCTTGGCCTTACAATGAATGTTTTCAAAAGAAATGAAGCATTTGGAAAAGTTTGAACTCACAGATCTGCTAGATTGCATTCAATATGCCTGAAAGCACAGTAAGGATGCTATGTTTGCAACCAATTTTCTAGATTGTATCACTTAGAGTTACTGCAGCTCAAAGGAGAGAAGTTAGTATGCAGTTGTCTATGGAGAGGAAAGAATACGAATTAATGTAGCATATACTTTGGTTCTTGACACTCACTTATCTAAAAAGTCAGCAATCTCTGCCTCCTCTCCCCGCTCACAAGTTAATGGGAGCTGCATATTTCTTGTATATAGCTTTAAGTTTTTTCAAAAGTAGAATAGGGAAACCAAAGGTGTGAAATGAGGGAAGTCTACAAGAGCTTGAAATTCAATGTCATAACCTTGGTTATTCTCAAAAAGTCCAGACAACTACACCCATAACTCTCAACTAGCCCAAGTTTTACTGCAAAAGCTGCATCCAAGTTCCTTTTCTGATCTTGCCTCTTAAACATCAAGTTACACTTCTAGGTGTTGAGCTCTGACCTCGGGCTCAGCCCCTCAGGCTCACCTGAAATAGATGCTGATTTGCCACCATCAGTGCCTGCTGTTTAATCACATTCACCTGGAACACACCAGCAAAAATTCCCCTTGCTACTCTGGACAGTAAACCCACCTTACTGTTTTTTTTTTCTTTAAAGTGAATCATCTGCCAGATTTTCTAAAGCAGTTTTAACATTTTCATATTGAAAATTATATACACCAAGACAGTTATTTCCCCCTCACAGTTTACCAAATCTGCTCCTAATGTTTAATTGCAGGTATTGAACAGAAGTATTTCTATTTCACAGAACTGTTCCTCTACTAGGATTTGTAATGCTGCCTCTAGCCTTTTCTATTATACAGAAAATTTTGGCATATTTTTCCTCCACAATACAGCAATATTATTCTAAAGGATCTCTTCAAGAGAGTTACTCTGGGTTTACACCAATGTGAAACAGATTAAGATCTGTCCGATTAATACTGGGGAGTAAATCTTCCCATTAGCATTGAAATGGGGCAGAGTGCATAGAGTAGGGTGTATATGGGCAATAAAGCATTTTAGCAAGACAGTGACCTAATCTGTATGGATAAAGAAAAAGAAAAAAAACATGTACAAAATAATCTTTTCCCGCTTATGTATGGTAACTGGCAGTTGTTCAGTTAATTGATAAATTAGCTTCCTATTGGAATTTCGTCAGTGATTTAAGGGTAAAACAAATTCCCCGGCAAGTCCTGGCAGTGACTTGAGAAGTGACAGTGTTCAGCTGACATGAAGGGAAAACAAAGACAGCCAGCATCACAGACTGTACATCCTCAGAAAAAAAAAAATAAAGGATAGTCTACAATTACAATCCTAGTCCAAATTAAAATCCGTACCAACACAGGGTGAATCTATATGCATTGCACAGACCCACTGCTGGCTGACTACTCCTGGTCATACCCTTTTGCTGTGATGCTCCACATCCCAACAGAAAAATGAGAGAAGTTTTCAGTTGCTCAGATACTCAGTCTTTGTAACACAGTCAGTCAGCATCAGGAAGGAAAGGAGCTTCAGTGGGAGAGAAGTGAGCAATGATCTTAAGCAGAGAGCTGCTATGCTCGCAGCACCATGGCTCAGCACTGCCCCGCTCAGTTGGTAGGACCCAAATCACCCCCGAGACGTTGCACTGCTGAAGTACCCAACCAGGTCATTCAAGGACAGCAAAACTACTCCTTATAGACTGAGTGAGCCCAGATTCAATACATAATCCTCTTTTTTTTTTTTTTTTTTTTTTAAATTTTTATTCTTTTGCTTCTTGAATTCACAGCCCCATGGATGCACTATGCTGCAGATGCAGCCACTTCGGCTCCTCATGCATACTGCTCATCACTGCTGGCACTCCATCACATGAGCCAAGCAGAAAACTCCGTCCCACAAACAGAGGAACAGTTTTACCCCGTGCTCATATCACGGTGTATCAGAAGATCCTTCTGAGTCCATAACAACACTAGGTAGGCTGATTTCCAGACCTGCTTCAGAGGTTACTCTCCAAAACGCTGCTTCTGCTGATTCATCCCCTCGCAGCACTGCTGACTTCTTGCAAACGCCCAACCCAGGAGCATAAATTAATGTTAAGGCTGACAAAGATAGACTCTCTGCGACAGTAATTCACGTGGCTGAAGTTTCTGAGCACAAAAGAATATCCCTTTTGCTTTGGCACAGCGAGTATATCATTTGGGATTATTAATGCAAGCATTTCTCACTGACATTAATGAGGCTGGTACGCTCCCAACATAGAAGAAGAGCCGTCCTCACACCGTGAGGCTCCAGCACAGCGTGATGACCATCATTCTCTGGGGAAGAAGAGTGATTTGTGGCAAAGGACTCGTTTCTTAATGTCTCTATTCTAAGCACAAACCTCTAAACGGAATTACTCTTCCCCCGTGCTATGTGAGATATTCTGGAAAACGGTCACTATCGCTGGGCAGGATTGAAATTATAAGGGCTATTAGATTCATCCCAAGGCTCCAAGCCAGGAGCTGTTCACCAGATGGAAGCCGGAGGAAACCTCACCTCGGTGTGTTTTACTGCATAAGGGTGTGGACTGAAGGAGCTGAGAGGGCAGGGATGGAGTTTGGTTTTCAAACATGGAGTGGGGCCAGGGCCAGAAGTGAGCACTGCACTACACAGTTAAAGGAGCCCCAGTGAAGAAGAGCAAAGTGCAGCCTCTTCACCTTTCCTGGAGTAAATTTCCTCAATGCTCCACCTATCACAAAGCAATCATATAATTCAAGGTTAATGCTTCAAGACACTCTTAAAAGTACAAACTTGTTATAATGTGCAGTACTTTAATTACATCTAAAATTATTCCCCGTATTTCTACTTTGGCACTGAAACATCTGTTTGCATCCGCAACAAACCTCTCTTATACCACTGCAAATTGCATAATGTTTGCATTAGCACCATCTAGGAAATGACAAGACAATATTTCAGTAATGTTTCTCTCACTAACAGATGTGATCTTGTTGAAATCTCTCCCTTAGGTTCTTTCTACCTTCTTACTCACTGAGACTGAGAGAAAAATACAGAAAGAAAGAGAAAAAATAAAGCATCATAATATAGGAGAAGTTAAACAACCTCATTACAAACACCCTGGAGAAGCAAATAACTTGAGGTTTGGAGTTAGGGAGCTTGCACATTGTTAGGATTTATTATGGTAGATGGGATGACCAACAAACCTATTAACCCAAAAACTATTCTAAAGGACGTAGATGTGGCTGTCACATTTAAGTAAGATGACTCTTTGTGTTACAAGGCTGGTCTCTGTGTAGACTCAGACACTTCTTGCCAAGTATGTTTTCAGTCTGGTTTCTTGGCTGATGATGGAATCTCCCCCTCTCTTGTTAAGCAAAGGCAGTTCATCCACACAAGAAATCCTGATGATGCAGTAAAGAGTAACTTAATGTCATCAATCAAACACTTAACACCATCCCTATAATTACTGCATATCAGTTCCACAGCTGGAGAAATCTTTTTTTTTCAATTCTTCTCACTTAGTCTGGAGTGTATCAAGACTTGCTTTTCTAAAATTAATATTTTTTATTCTGCTGGGGATCCCCTGAAGTGAGAATAAAGTCAGATTTAACATGAGAGCCACCTTGAAGTGTGAGTCCCTCTTATTCTCCTACTTCATCTCAGTATTGTCCTTCAGTGACCACTCCTAAAGGGCTTACCATCTTATCCTCAGATTCTGATCCTAAACATTTCTTGGATGAGCTGATGGTCCTGATTAAGCCAACAACAGCTCACAGATTTCTGGACTGAGACTCGCACAAAGATCGTCTACCTGAAAATATCCCAGCTGTGCTTTAGTCTGTAAGAACACTAAAGTACACAACTGAAAGCTGGGCTGAAAAAGTCATGAAACTGTCACAACAGTAAACACTTAGTTCACTTTAATCTTAGCACTTTTTTTTTTAGCCTTTAGAACATTGTTCATAAACCATTCTTGAAGGCTATGAAATGAACAAACACTGAAATTCTACCCTAGTCAAGTGTGAAATTAAAGAAAAATACGTCTTACAATGGCTGGCAGTACTATATTCATATGCATCATCAATAACCAGCTAGCGAAAAACTCAGATCTTCAGCCAAAATTCTTCTTCCTTGCTTGGGTTTATTCCTGGAAATTCTTTAAGCAAATCAAAATCAGCTTGGATTACCTGCTGTGTTTATGCTGATCTGCTCTGGGAATGTGTCTTTTTTGCAAAACTCATTTTGAAGACGTAGCTGTAACTCCTGATTCTTTCATTGCTTGAATAGACCAACCTACTCAGCATCTTTCTTTATAGTCCAGATCCTCCAGCATCATTTCTTATACAATGTTGTTTCTATGTTGTTTCTATGGAATATACTGCTAAATTTCTGTCTGCTTTGCACAACAAATTTGTGCCAGGCCTTGAGTAAAGTTATTTGAACCCTATTTGCTTTGTGCTTCTATGTCATAAAAAAATGATTAATCTCTCAAAATAAGACTTAAAACAGATATGATAAACAAAAATAATATGATTCCTTCAGTTTCAAGTTGGGTAACTGAGGCCAAGGAGTAAGAGTCCTCCCTATACTGAAAAGCTCCAACAAAGTTGCAACTGGCATTGCTTTTCAGGCATTAATTGGACCCTCTCCTAGCATTTTGGCTGATCATCTGCCCTCAGAGTGGTCCATACCCTCCTTCTGAATTGACACCCATTGCCTGCCTTTATTTTCTTTCCCTTTTTTTATATCTGAGGCATCAGATTGATTATCCATTCTTTATTTCATGAATGTTGCCAAACTTCATTTGCCTATAACTGTGTTCTTGCGTTTCTGGATCATTAAATTTGATTGCAAATTGAATATATAATTGTGCATATGTAGGGTCTTGAAAAATAGCAAGAACTTTAACAAGAGAAGATATTCCCACATCTGTAATTCTGACCTACTCAGTCTTTCAGAAAGGAATTGCTCAACAGATTTGAAATTGCATCATTTCAAACCATACTGGCAGCTTTCACAGTCAATTATTTTTTTCTTATTGAAGTTTTTCTGAAGCAGAAGTGCTACACTTTCATCTCCTGCTTCTGGCTGGAAATGTGTCCACTGCTAGGACAGGATGCCAGTGGCTTAAATTTATCTGTTTCAAGTTAGGTATCTAAACCAAACATATAACATACCTTGCTTTTCAGGAGGAAAATAAAATGCCTGTTCGAATGGCAGAGCCCAGGCAGGACTGGGCTTTGTGTGCTTTTTGGTGCTGGACCCCTGCAGCTGGGATACATTGCTTGTTTCTGATGCCACTCACGGTTCCCCAAGTATCAGACACGTTCTATGAGTACTGAAGTACTGTGAAGTGAGAAATTGAGATTATAGCCAGCTTGGTTGGGGTTAGTGGTCAAGAACGGCTTACTGGCACTTTTGGCAAAGAAAGAGGTTTTATCCTTCAAGCCTGCTGGATGCAATGGCTGACTTGTAGAGATTTTGCATTGCTGCTAGGCCCTTCTAATTACCAATGAATAGTTTGACAAGGAAACAGTTGCTTAAGAGGACAAAAATAATCCGGTGTTAACACTATAATCACCTTTGCAAGTCTTCTTATAAACAAATAAATCCACCGTGGCTTGGACAGATTCCAGCGCCACTAATCATTCACCAACTGAATAAATAATTTGCAATAGTCAGTTTACAGCATAGCTTTTGCTACTTTTCTTTCTTAAGGACTATTTGTGATCCAATACCAATTATTTCACATCAATTTGTTATACAGTTTTATTAACTCAATTTACTAAAATATCGTATTTCTTGGCACACTGTTAATGGCTGACTTGCAAGAATGTAACTACGAGAGTTTGAAATCCATAAGGCACTTGGATATCAGGAAAAACTTCTCCAAAAGAGTGGTGGTGCACTGGCACAGGCTGCCCAGGGAGGTGGGGGAGTCACTGTCCTTGGAGGTGTTCAAGAGCTGTGGAGATGTGGCAATGAGGGACGTGGTCAGTGGGCAATATAGGCAGCGGGTGGTTGGTTGGATTTGGTGATCTTAGCGGTCTTTTCCAACCTTAATGATTCTGTGATTCTCTGATTTTATGACAGAATTACCCACGATATGGTTTCTGTGTCTCGGGGAAAGACGATTACAATCACCCTCAGCGAAATTTTAATTTCACTTTAGCAGATCGTGTAACTCTAACATTTTCTTCACTGAAAATTTGATGTCAGTAAAACTTACTGCTAGGACAGCAGAATACAATCATGTAAGGTTCATAAGAATAGCTAAAGTAATTGCTTTTTTAAATTAAAGAATGATAATAGACATTTTTAGTTTGCAACATTTGTCCCATAATTATGCTGTGCTTGCCTAAAATTGCAGTCTGTAAGACAGTCAGTGAAGTTATTCTTGACACCTTATCTAAACTTCATGTAATTCCTCAATGCTGTAGACATCTGCTCATTTCAGTGCTGCACAGTGCTACTTCATTAGCTGCCAGAAGATTTATGGGCACGTGGTCTGCAAAGTGCTTTGGGGGTACAGATCCTTGTGAAAGGCAGCAGCCACTCTCTGCTCCTTCTTCTGCTTAGAAGATTTCAAAATGAGCATCATGTTTGACTCTGTTCGGATTACTTTTCAAGGCAAAATATGCAAATAGCTTAGAATTAATCTGCACAGGGGATATGTACATCTTTTCTTTTAAAGATATCCGTTCACACAGCTTGCAAACACTCCATTTCCAGCCGCCAATTCTGAAGCATTAAAATCAACAGCCTTAATTATTTATTGTTCTCTATATCTAGTAATAACCTCTAAATTGTTGGGCGTTATTTCGTGTTATTCTTTAATTCCTTTGAAGGGATATTTTTAGAGAGAACCATTAAGTTTTTATACTGTAGCATTGTCCCAGCTCAGAGAATTAATGAGGGGTTCTTAATTTAGCCATAAACAACCAACTATTTGAAAATATCCCATCTTCTGACATCCGTTTGATTAACATTAGCATCCTGTCCTGGCACACTGCTCCTTTTGGCTGTGAGACATTTTCCACATCCCCCTAGAAATACACAGGGTATCTCTACCTGCTGCTACCCAGATCTCAGCAGGGGTGGAATCGCTTCACTCTTCTATAGCCCTTCATTTTCTCCACTATCTCTCTTTCCAACTCTGCAACTCCTGTCTACAAATGCATCTTCAGACCTGTCTCACCAGCAGGAGTGGCTCAGGGACAGACCACATCATAGGCTGCAAGGAGACCCATGTTTACCTGCAGCCAAACAGTCCTGCTGGCAGCTGGCAGAGATGAAATTATTTTGACACAGACAGGAGCTCCAGACATCAGCATCAGACTTCCCAGCCTCAGCTGCTTTGGTCCTAGATTATCTTAAAAACATATTGCCCTAGAGTGGCTGGTTAGATTCCTACCCTACAGGTGATAAGGGAGGAATATATCTAGGATACACGCAGAGTATTTTCAGCTAAGCCTTAAAGCTGGGCAGTGATTATCCATCTGATGGTGCTCTGTCTTTGATCCCTACTGTAGAACTGACTCCTCTTCTGATCTCCTGCCCCACACCTTCCAAAGTTGTTCTGCCAGGTTTTTGGACTCTCAAACTTTGTTTTAAAATGGCCAGCATCACCATCTGTACACGTAGCACATTGCTTCAAATTTCCTTCCTCTGATCCTTCCCAGTGTAGACCTTCTACCTCCACAATGAAAGAAAACACCAAGTGAAGTCATTTTCTAGGGGCTGCAAAACAGCTACTCTCATCTTCTGCCTTTTGTGTGTGTGTGTGATTTTCTTTGTTTAAAAATAAGCTGGAGGATTTTAAGGCACTCATCAGAAGCTGCCAAATGACAGAAATAAAACATCCTCAAGTAAACTGATGCCCGCATTTCCTTGCATGGATTCACTGCTCTGTGCGAGTTGTAAGACATTTTAAAAGAAGCACTTCCCTGCTTCTTCGTTCTTTCTACTTGATTCCAAAGGATGCCAGCTACAATTGCCACTTTTGCCAGGTGTTGAGCAGAGAAAGGCAAATGTTCAGCAGAGAGTCCTGACCTGCACTTTACTGGTACCAAAATCTCACAGTGTAAATCCAGATTTACAACAAAGTATTTGGAAGTACAGAATAAAGTAAATGTAGGTTACTGGCCTAATAGCCAAGACTTCATTCTTGGGCTACAAAATAGCCATCAGTTGGCATATTACCCTGCCAGGTCCTTACCAACTCCTCTGTGAATCTAGGGCCAAATTATTGAATGTCATGATGAGTACATGACCTCCTTCCTGTGAACAGGGAACATATGAGAACACCAGCTCTGCAGCTGGCTGCTGACTTCAGTTCCTCTTTCCTTCTTTGTGAGCACAGAAATCAGACAGTAGACAGGGGACTGCTATAAAGGCAGCAGATGAGAACTGCATGTCCTGCCCCTTCAGGGCTCACTTTATTCCTCTCCAGATAAATGTTGTCAACAACAGCCACATTCAGTAGAAATGACAAGTCATGGGTCAGGAGTAGAAGAGACAAGCAAAGACCTCTCATGAGACCACTAACCTATTTTTCCATGGTAAGAAGCAGCTAGGATGAAATTCCTTGTCTTAACACCGCACACTTCTAAGGAAAAGTGTATTCGAATATTCATTTAATACCAGATGCAAGGACTAGACTGAGGTATCAGGAGACTGAAGCCTCGTCTGCAGCCTAAACATCAATACGATCCAGTGAAACATGAAGAAAGCCCTATTTCACTGCTTCTATCAGTCCTGTCACAGCCTGACCTCTGCTAGAGGTTAAAGCAGCCTTCATCTTCACAGCACTGCAGGAGGCTGCTGGAATCTTCCCGACAGCACACCATGCTGGGGCTTGACTGAAATATTTTAATATCAGACAGAGCATACATTTGTTCATGTCCTCTACCATCATGACCATCCTCATGTGAGCCACACCAGCCTCATCTGCTTTGACACCATTCTCACAGGGATATCTTCCTTCACCTCAAGGTGACACCACAGCACAAACCCTTTCTCATGATATTCCAAATCAGCTCCACCCAGTCTGCTTGGAAGTCACAGCTCCGACAGCTGGGCTGGCAGATTTGTAGAGCAGGCATTCCTGCACCAAGTTACAGATACTCAGAAACAGAATAGCAAAGGTCCCCAACACCCTCCTGGTGTTGTTGGCTAACAGAATTTCCTGAAGGTGAAGAGTCAAGCAATCCCATTAACTTCAGATAATGAAGTAGCACATTCATTCTTTCTCCCTCTTTTCTTGCAACCTTTAAGATGAATAAAGAATAAAAACCAAAGGAAGACTTTGTAGACAAACGTTTCCCCTTAAGCTAATGGCAATGTATCTTTACACCTGCTCAGTCAATTTTTAATCAAAAGTAAAAATACACCCTTTGACTTTTTATTCAGAATATCAAAGGCAATTTTCAAGGATCTTAATATCAGTTAAGCATCCAGGTTGTGCTGAAAATAAGTGTACATTGCTTATTGAATTACTTCTATGTACATCTTCAAAAATCTCTCATAAACCCAGAGACATATTGTCTGAAGGGGTAAATTAGCTGGATATACACAGAGATGCAATTTTAGTTCAGTACTTCACTAGGGCTCATTTATTCTCTTTAGAAATATGCTCATCTACATCTGGTATTTCAGCCAGTTTGGCTACAATATTACTCACTGGAAGCACGCCCTGCAGATAACAGGAAACACACACAAAGCCATTTCACTATAATTGACTCTTCTGTCAAAATGATATAAAAACAAAGTAACTTCATAAATATCTGCAGAGCGAATCTAGGCTTTGTCACTAAGATCAGAGTTAGATCTCTTTAATGAGTTATTGAAGATTTATGCTCATATCTATGAAAATTCAGCATCCAAAGATCAGAATATGAATGTCTCTTCAAGAACACAGACTGGTTATGCACAGTTGTTGCATAGTATGACATATACACACCACATGTTAATCCCAGGGTATCACTGTGTGTTACACACTGTTTATATAGGACAACAAGTGCCTATATTCCACCACAAAGATGCAACATTTCAAACACAGTAATTACATTTTGGGTATTGTGAGCTCACTCCACATCACAGCTGCACTAGGACACCTGGATACATCTTCTCCACAGTACATGGAATGGGCACTGCTGACATGGCCTGCCTCAGAAGCTGCTCAGGGAGATGAAATAGGAAGATTCTGCCAGCTCTTATTTTTAATTTGTTTTTATTATTCTTATTTAGTTTTCAAAGATGCAGTTTCTTTAATACGGATAAGGAATCTCCTGACTTTCCTTACAGTAACATCTCCACTATAACCAGTAACCTAATTGAGTAACTCATTTCCAGCAGCAACAAAATATTGCAAAATTTCCTTCTTTAGGGCAAATTATTTGTTTGTTTTGAATGGAAAGTACTTAGAATTGACCACAACTGGGCAATAAAGTCTTTTTCTTCCATCAGTGGTGCTCAGGGACATGATTTCATGGAGGATTGTTAGAGTTTGGGTAGTATGGTTAGGTTGCAGTTGGGCTTGATGATCTTTAAGGTCTTTTCCAACCTGAGCAGTTCTATGACTCTGTGATTCTATTGACCATTTCTGAATTTCTTGCAAAAAAACTTTGGGGAGCATTTTCAGGAGAAATATCAGTCTTCTTGTCTCCACCAACATATAAACGAGAACTTTTCAGACTTTTGGGCTTAGAGGTTTCCTACACAGTCTCCTGAACTTGTACACCAACTTTTCCAAACTTCCATTTTAATCACAGTGTATGCCAAGTTTCCAGCTTCTTTAGAGATGCAAACTCCTAAGAATGCTCAGATGGAAACAAGGCCCCCTGGAGTTGCACATTTCAGCTTACAGATGGGAAGCTTTTGTATTTTCAAAGTTATTTTCTAGAGGCTTGTAAAACTTAATCCTTAGATCGATGGGGTTCCATGGACCACAGCTTGAAAACCTCCAAAGTAATTCACATAAAGATTACTCTCTCCTAGCATGCAAGAACAGGTGGTGTTCTGCAGAAGAAGCAGGCTCAGTAAATTACATTCCTGCTGTAAAACAGTACAGATGATACACAGAAAGCAGGAAAAAAAATATCAGGACTGAAACTTCGTTGAAAAAGCAACAGAGATCAAAGCTGTGCTCTTGAACAATTTTAATGTCTCAGCCCTGCAGTTATTCCTGCAGGAAACTGAAGGGTCAGGATCTCCTCAGCACCTTCAGGACATGGATCACA
The DNA here is from genome assembly GCF_019238085.1 of Lagopus leucura. NCBI lineage: Eukaryota > Metazoa > Chordata > Aves > Galliformes > Phasianidae > Lagopus > Lagopus leucura. Next base: position 2,224,707 of record NW_024962274.1, on the reverse strand, counting down.
TTCATCCTCAGAGATGAAAAAGCTGTTTTCATGAAAGAATATCCACATAGGAACATTCTTACATGTATGAATTCCATGTAGTGTAAACTTAGGAATGCCTAGAACTGACATGGAAAGGAACTAAATGGGAAATAGTAGAAAGAAAAATGCTCCTTCACTAAAAACTGCAGATTTTATTTGCACAAATGGGCCGGTTTTGACCATCTATATTGCTGCTTGAAAAATGGGATTTCCAGTTTTTCTTTATAATTCTAAAATTTCAGAGTTCATGAATATTGGGGGAAAAATGAACAAATAGACAAACAAACAAAGATTGTAAACAACACACCTGAACCAGTGGAAATCCCCATTTCTCAGAACTCAACAGCATTAATGAGAATGTCACCTTCTCAGTTTTTCACAGCCCTGGGGCTTTTCCACTAATTTCTCAAAGATGTTACATCTCTGAAGGAAAATCTCAATGGTTGGGATACAAATGACTTATTTAAAAGCTATCTTCTGTTTCCTGCATCTCTGTTCTTTCTTTTTTGGAAAGCATAATTTACTCCCTTTCCAAATTAACGTATGTTAATCTGTCGGTCATCTCCCATCCTGTCCTATGTTGTATCTCCTTTCCAGCATTTCCCTTAATCAATATTCCCTCTAGACACAGCAAGTGCAGTTCTTTTTATAAATAAATAGGTTGCCCTCTCCCAGGAGATCTGACAGTCAAACAACCTAGCCGTCCTTTTCATCTAAATAATTTAAGGGATCTGCATCTCTTATCAAAGGGTAATATATTAGATGCTGCCAACAAGACACCTTCATTGTTCTTCAGTGTGTATTCAAAGTATATTCCCTGCTTGGCAGAAATGCTCTCTTGAGAGACATGGAGACTCAAAGATCTCCCTACAGAATGGTTTCACTAAAAACAATACGAGCACAGACTAGAAGGAACAGTTGGCACCATCTACCCCAACCTGCAGAGCATCGGCGAGGGAAATTCCCTCAGAACACCCATGGCCAGTCAATGCCTCACAGTGGAGCTCTCACACAACTCACTGTAAACCTTCCAAAAATCCCCACATCTTCCGATAAGTTTTAAATTATTCTCACTGATGAGCTTATATGTTTCTTTTCACCAGGAATCTATGCTTTCAGCCTCGCTCACCAAATATTACATCTGCATAGCTAGAGATGCCTTTGTGCTCAAAAATCTCTTTCCCATTTTTGGCTCTGAGAAAGTCACCTCTGACCTCTCTTTCCGAAAAGTTTAAGCTCAAGGCAGGTTTTTCAAATTGTACTTCTGTACATGCTGTCTTTGGAATAAAGTTTCTAAATGCTGGATATCAGAGGAAGAACAAATTCCATTTACACAGACGTTTCCCCACAGAGCCCTTCTGATGTCTTTCCCTCCTCTCCTGCCACTGTCACCCCCGGGGCACAGCCCTCTGATCCTCCATCCCTTTCTGTGGTTGTGGACAGACACCATCTCTGCACGTCTGCTGCATCAGGGGAAGCCAAGAACTGCAGCTGCTTCTGAAGGTTTGTCCACTAAGAATAAGTCAAAACTTCTGACAGAAGCAGCAGACTTTAGATCCAAACTTTGCAGACTGGATTGATGTCCCTGACCTCATCTTTAGAATGAGGTGCCCAGGAAGGAGAACCATTATCTCTGATCAGAAATGTTTTCTGTACACAGTGCTCCTAGGAAAGAAAAATGAAACCACTTCTCCTTTCAGATGCTGGTACTCAGAGTGATACCTCTTACTTAGGAAAAAAAGGCTTACAAAGGGCAGGGATATTCCTCCTGTCTCCTGATCTACCCCCTTTTCTGGGTGCAGCAAGCCTGCAGTATTAGTACTGATAAAGATAAACACAAAGCATTATCCAGCCTTTACCAACAACTGATGTGAGTGATGAGGAAGGCAGTCAGTGCCAGTAATTTCAGGAGAAACTTCAGGAGACAGTAATGGAAGGAGTTTCACAGAAAAAAAGCTTCTACGTACATCCCCATTGCGGAGACCGAAGCTCTCCCAGGCAAGGTCTTGGATACAGAGACAGGAGCACAAATCAGCACACTAGATGCAACCCTCCACTTTTCTCTCTGTTCTGGAGCAGCTGACAATCCTGATGTGGAGACACGGCCTCTTATGAAATTAACTGCACTTAATTGAGAGGCAGACCTTCCTCCTTGACTGGGCAACACAAGGACTGTACAACTAATTTCAATCCGTTACTGCTAGTGAAAGAGAACTGTTGGTGTCTAAACTAATAAGGGAATTTTTCACTGTGTCATTTATGCAGTAGAAAGGATTGTAAAATAGCTGCATGACGGATAGCTGCACTGCTGGAGTTTCCTTAGTTTGTTATTGCACACAAAAGAATCTCAGCCACCATAAAATTAAATTTCTCCACATTGCAATTGTTCAGCAATGAGACAAACCAAATTTTCTGCTAATTGAATGCACCAAAGCTACTTATACATTCATAGAGAGCCTCTGCTTTCAGCATCACTACACCCCAGCTCTGCAGGAGCCTCCGAATCACTGCATAGAACCCCATGGCCGCAGGTGCTGCCAGCAGCTGGTGCTGGGCTGACACAGCTACTGAGTCACTCCTGGAGCCTCCAGCATGGGCTGGAAACTGAGGGGCAGCCATAGTGGTGGTAGGAGCTTGGGAATCGTGCATGCACTCTGGCTCTGCCTGCTCCTTCAGATGTGTTGTATGGAGATGGTGTCTCCCTGAATGCCTTGTAGAAATGGGACTGGATAGCCTAGGGCAATCCTTCTCCCCAAGCCTTGTGAGATATATTTGTCATGAGTTTCCTAGATCAGTATTCTTGTAAAGAGCTGCTGTAACACTTGGCATCTTCAATGAAATATCACTGCTCAGGCCCCTTTTCATTCCAGGCTATTCTGTTTTGCTCATCAGTGAATCAGCCCTGCAGATGTGTCTCTCAAAAGCACTTAATATGACACATATCATCTGTTCCATTACAGAAGATCTAGGAGACAATAAACAGAATAAGGAAGACATAAGAAACACAGGCAGAAATACAAACACGTGGGAATTTGCATACTGATGGAGAACTGGGGGCCAGGGTCGTACAGCTGCATTCTGACAATCTATTTCATATTCACCACTGTCAAATTTGCTACATCAGTATAAGTTTCAAGACAGTTTAATATGCCCCCTGCAGCCCCAGCTCCTGGAATTATGCTGCTTTTAAGTTTCTGCCTTTCATTTTCCTACAGCTCTTTTCTCACCTCTGTGGTTGCAGGGAGCTGCTTGAATCAAGCATACATTCAACTCAGAATGGCTTGAAAAAACCCTTCTGATTTTAATCGGCTTTTAATCTGAGTAATAGATTCGGTATTTTGCATTTGGCCAGGCTGGATTTTTATGTACTTCTGCAAATGTGGATGTATACATGTGTATGTAAGGGTGCACATACAATCTTCGAGAACAAAAACTATCCAAAAGGGCATAGAAGAAAGTGAAAGAAAAACTAGCAATCATTTCAAGGGCGGATTTGGGAAAGCACCCATTCTGGTTCTGTATATTACATTGTTCACAGTGGAATCATTTCACAAATGTCAGGAAGTCCTAGCATCAGGGAAAATTAGGTGCAAAGAAAGCATGAGCTGTCAGAAGCAAGCAGAGCAATTCCAGCTTGACTTAGTATGTGAGAAGTCAAGAAGCAAGGGTAAAAATCTGTTAGAGGCCTAAGCATGGGGTTTCTGTCCTCTAACAGCTATTTTGACCAATACATTTGAGTGAGGCATCTACAGGCACTTAGGTGCCTAAAGCCTTCCCGGGGTCAAACTCCCCCCCAAAAAATCATACTGTTGTGAATCTGCCCACATCCTCCGCACACCAAGAGCACAAGTACCAATATAACGACATCTCTAGTTTCCCCCTTCTGTTATTGAAACCATACCACTCCTTGCCACGGAGAGCATTGAATGTAAGCACAATATTGCAGGGAAGTGCATCCAGATGTTCTGCAGCCCACCATACCAAGGTCAGTTTCAACCTCAGTATCCAACAGTGAGTTCTGCTGGGACCTGTGTGGGCTGCTGAAAGAGCTCTGCTCACACTGATATGCATTAATCCACTGATTATTTTACTCACTCACAGCATTCTATTTCCACTGCATACCTTTGCTATTATCTTTTATACTTCCTGCATTTCAGGAGTATTATGGGGACCTTTTATTAACACATAGACACGGGGATGAGATTTAATCTCTCTAATTTATTATCCATTGTATTTCTAGTAAACTCTCCCTTGCAATATCTAAGCAGTGCCCTGACGGTAAATCTCCACTGCTGAAAGACATCACAGAACTGCAAAGAGTTCTTTATTAAATGCTTTATTTTATTACCAAAACTCCTGAAATGTCCTTAATATATTGTTCAAGCAGTTTTCATTTGGCAGTGGAATGACTAATCCTCGCAAAGCTTTTGTCTCAGTGCTTAAACAGGTGAAATCTGCACTCCTATACAGACACAGAATGTCCTATGGTTTCCAGTGTGGAATCTCCACATTTTCACTGGTTGCTATGGAGAGGGTCACCAAGCCCCATTGGGTAGCCCATGAATTGAATAGGCCCAAAGGGAGTGATGAAGAATGGCTAGGTCTGGGCAAAAGGGCTCACGCTTCAGCCAAAGTCTCACATATTTCATTTTTCAGTGGTAAAAAGAGATAAAATGTCTCTTATGAGGCTTACTGAGGGCCAGATATATGCGAGATGCAAACCCAGGTGTCTTAAGTGTCACTCTGCAGCTAAAGTTTGGAGACCACAGTGGTCAAACCTGAGACTCCTTCACAGTCAGCCTCACTGTGAGAATAGTAGCTATTCTCAGATGCCACATTATCTGCAAGTTTGCTTGCCAGCATGCTGTCTTTGATGTTTCAGAGAGAAAGCTCATGCAGCATACTGAGTGAAAGGCTCATCTGCTGCCTCCTGGGGATCTGTGCTGTCCCTGTTCCCGTGCATCTCCTGCTAGGACTAAGCGAGAGCAAGTTGCCAGCATCGTGCCCATGAAATTCAGCAACATGCCTGACTTCCAAGTGATGCAACAGCTTCTGAAATGTCAGAACACCCCCAGGAAATTAGCTTTGGGATGTAGAACAGACGCTGAGGCTGAACCCATGCAAGGCTGAAGCACTGAGGCTCAGGAGGAGGTCAAACCCTGGAGAAACAGCCAAGACAGTTTATTCATTTTTCCCTAGGAAGCTCAGAGACCACATGGGTCACTGTACCAAGCAGTAATCCCTGCTCAGGGAGTGGGTAGGAAGCCTTAATTTCTGGCTGCAACTTTTCACCCCCATCTTTCTAAGAGCAGCATCCTCTCTTCTTAGACGAGAATCTAAGAGTTCATTCCCAGGGGAGGATTCACCAGAGGGCCTGAGGCATGCTGAGGTGTTTGCTTTTCCCCTTTCTAAGCTTGTGGTCTCCCTTTTTATGCCCTCACACCCCTGGAATGCCCACTGAAGCTCCTACCAACAAGTAGCTCTGTGCACTCACAGCAGCTGTGCTGCCCTAAGACAGTGCATACCCCAGTGCAACCCAATGGGGCATGGTGGAGAGAGCACCATCCAGCCAGAGACCAAGGCAGGCACTGACCCCCCTGAGGAGAGCACCCCAGTGAGTGGCTTTCAATGCCCTCCTCTATGTGGAAAAACCTGTTCCCTAAACAGCATCATTTGCAACCCAAACACAGCATCTGCGTGCTCTCTCCCCACCAGACAAGTCTTGCTTTAAACAGCTTTGAAAAGAGAAAAAAATGTTGGGCATGTCCAAGGCTACAGCATTATTGCAGCACTGTGAAAGACACAGTGGGAGGTGGCTGTTTAAATTTCTCAGACAGACAGATATTGATAGGTAGCAGACAGACAGACAGGCTCCCTCAGGGAACAGACAATGAATTTCATTTTCTTCCAGCACTGCCTGCTGCAGAATGGGGATGATTCTGCAGTATGTGAGCCAAGTTCCCTTTGCTGTAATGGACCCTGCACAGAGCAGACTCTCGTACATAGATCTCTATATACCAAACAAGGTAGAAAAAAATAAAGGGCCAACTTACAGCTTTTGTCTTGAAAATCTGTTCACAGCAAAAAAAAAAATCCAACAGGAAAAAGAAGGCTGCCCCACTTTTTGCTGCATCAGGAGATGCTCCAATCTGAACAACCCCTCCAGAGACTTTGTGGGTTTGCACAGAAATTGCATTCCCTGTCACTGAAGCACAGGCACTCATTGAGAGAAAGTTGATGAGTGGTGAGCAGCACATGCAGTCACAGCTCATAGCACAGCAAGGAGGCACCCCTGAAAAGGGGACACCTCCACCCCCAGCACCTCCTCCCCATGAGAGGATCCACATCCCATGCTGATGCTCCCAGCTGGGGACGGCTGATGAGAAGCCCCCATCACATCCAGCCACCTGCAGTCAAGGTGAGATGTGAAAGGCACAGGGGAGGGGGGAGAGGAGGTTGGCTTGAGCCACCCCAGGGGCTGCAAGGCCCTTTAAAATGATGCTGCTGATTTGAAAATGAGTTCAGAGGTTTTAAATGGTAAATTTCAGTCTAAGCAAGCTGCTTTTGCTCTCTCAGAAATAATGTGTGTACATATACATAAATATCTCCAGGCTGCAGCCAAACCCATCCATCCCCATCCTGGAGCTCCCCATTAGCTCCAATATCCTGGCACAGCGCCTAAGACTTTTCAAGTGATGCATTTGGGGATGATCAGTTGTTTCACTGTAAGAAAAATAATTCCCTGAGTTGGGGGAGACAACTCTGCAGCGAAGATAAACACAATCCACCTCTGCCTGCATTTCAGCTTAAGGTCACTTCCAAAATGAAACAGAGCATGGGAAGGAGAGATATTCCTAATCAGTACAAAGGTTCCTGATCTGGAGAGCACATCATTCCCATTGTGGCCAACCAGACTGTCCTGTTGATGCCCTGCCTTCTCATGCAACCGTCTCTAAAATGCTAGAGTTGCTTGCTCTTGTATTTTGTGCTACTATGATTCCAACCATCCCTGCCTCACCTCGACCTGCGACCCAAAACACTCTCACTGCAGCCTTGCAGTGCCTCTGACTGCCCTGAGGGCTGCAGGCAACCCTGAGTCCCAGTGCTTATGACCAGGTGAACAGCAGCTCTTGACTCTCACAGCATTCCCTGCCATTTAAAAGAAAAAAGAAAGAAAAAAAATAAGAGTAAAAAAGGGAGAGTGCTATCCTCGATGTAAACAATTAACTCCTTTGGCTCTGAGAAGCATTTCAATGTTAAACCAATTCACATAAAACTAGAAATGCAAATGCAGTGCGTAATGCTGAAGGTGAGACATGAGAAGCTACAGAGTGAGAGAATTAGCAAGGATCTCCACCTACACTCTTTTGCAACCTCTTCCAAGCATGTCACTTCTGATTCATCCCTCTCCTCTTTGACAGAGGCTCAGCCCTCATTTCAAACCCCACAGTTTAGGCACGCTGTAAAATTAAAAATCTCCATCTCATCCTTTTGCCCTGACCAGTCTGGCAATGGCAGCTCTCACTCATGATAGACTCACTCAAAATCAGGTTAGACCAGACTCTGAGCACCTGATGGAGCTGTAGGTGTGCCTGTTCATTGCAGGGAGTTGGATCAAATGGCCTTTAAGAGTCCTTTCCAACTCAAAGGGTTCCACGATTCTAAGTGCACTCTGCTCTGTAGACACGTTTCAGGTATTCCTGGGGAGGCAGACTTAGCTGGGAGGTATCTGGTGAGTACCACTGCAATCCACTCCATTCCAGTGATGGCTTACAGAGAGCACAGTGTAATGGGTAAATTTTTCCTTAGAGTTCAGCATCAACTACTAATGGTAGGGACTGCTCCATTTGGCACCAGAGTTGAGTACTCCATGTGCAAATCCCATGAGCAGAACAGATCCTACTTCCCATAACTGCACCCATATTCTCATAGTCACCTACTGGCAAGCACCCAGCATTAACATCTAAAGCAAGAGAAAGTTCATAGTTACTCAGAGATAATTGTTTTTCTCTTACTGCATCACCTGAGCTTTTACACCAACTTTTTCAAGGGGAAGAAAAATGATAACGTTAAAGAAATGAGATGCAAAGAGTGACCTTCCCTATTAGCTCTGTAGGCAGAAAATGAGGCTGAAGAGCAAATTAAAAAGTGCCAGCAAGAGATCATCTGGAAGCACAAAGGAGAGACTGCAGCTATTTGCCATGGCTGTTCTGCAGACTGCTTTATGCTGACCTCAAGTTAGGCCTTCCCACTACTGTGTGGAGTGCTGGAAGTAAAAAGGGGTCTGAACGAGGTAGGTATACACGTATGGTGCCTGATTATTGATCTCGAAGAAACTCTGACATTCAGTGGGAACAAAACTGCATTTTGTGAGCAGCAGTGACTCCTAAGGCTGGGAGCATCTCCATCCTCCCTGCAGTTCTCAGTCTCACCAAAATGACAGAGGATATTGGAAGCCTGCAAATAAAATCCTTCACAATACAACCACATCCTGCCCATTGTAGCTGGATAATTTTAGACAAATTATGGTAGGTGCTTCCCATTTTCACACACAGCATCTATTTTCACAAAGGGAACAGGGAGCATTAACTGAAGTTGCAAATACTCCCTGACTTCTGGAGGGTGTTTTTTTAAATTTCCTTTCTCGGTATAAAAGAAAATCTTTTAACTTGCAAGTTGCAGTCATTTGTCTTTATGATGCCAGCTGCTGACCACAGGGAAAAGGTCACTGCTATTACCAGTGACAGCATCCCAGCAGAGCTTCCTCTCTTACCATTTTTCCTCCTTCATTCCTTCCTTCAACAGAAGGTCAGACATCATCTCTCCTCCAGGGAGGAGAGACTGCTAACATTTCCTCTTTCCATTAGGAACAGTTAATGGCAATGGCAGTAAATCACCCTTCATATTCTTATACAGACAGAGAGCAAAGACCATCTGCTTGCCTGGATCTCCATGAAGAGCCATAAGACAAGGGACAGAAGATTTCTTCTTCACACAAACATAAATTTTGAATCCACAGCATGACTAAATGTCATGGCACAAGCTGCTTTCACTGAAGCTTAGAAGAGATGCTGTTGAAGTCTTCGTGTGGCAGAGGAGAGGGCAGAGAGAAGTTGCAGAAACTCTGGATGCCCATATAGTTCCTCACTAAGGGGTCTTCCAGCACAGCCTCTGCTCTGGGTGCCTCACACTGGGGAAGTGAATCTGTATCCCAGCACTGGGTCCTCCCTCTGTTACATCTTTGTTCACTACTAGCAATGTCATATCAACTTCTAGTCCTCCCACAGATACTAAAAAGAACTTAGAGTCTCAATGTAAAGTGCAATGCACAAGAGGCAAAACCCAAGTGGAAGGGTTGATTGAGATGACGGGCTGGTAACAGGCCTACTGCCTTGAGACTACACTGCTAGCAAGCCCTAGGAGACACGACCACTTCCCAGGCTTGCAAAGCTTACCATGTCCCCATGGTTGGAATTGGACCAGCACATATGGAATAAGGCTGGGGTTGGGCCTGAACAACATGGTGCAACACAATAACAAAAGGACTAAAATGTGTCATACCCATCCCTCATTTGCCCTTCCTAAACACATTCTGAAGTCAACAAGCAGTAAAGAAGACAAATCCAGTCATATGGTGAAATGATGGGAACGTGCAAAACTTTGAAAGTCTGACAAACAGTGGTGGTGGTAATACAGTGAGGTGCCAACCGTGGAGCTGGTCTAACGAATTTCCTTATCTCAGACACTAATATAAAGCAATCACATAGTGGCAATACAACATACTTGCAACCTTATATCACTGTTCATTGTGTTGTGTTTTTAAGCAAAGCTGATGCTTGTTCTCGTATTTTATTACTTCATTTTTGTTACTATAAGACATCTCATTTAGGGTATGTGGCACAAATAAGAGCCACGCAGATTTAAATGAAAGCATATTTAAATAGGTTATGTTTAAATAGCATCTAAGTAGCTGACAGGTTATGCTTAACATGTTTGAATAGGCTATTTACTTTTTTTCAAGTTTAGTACTTAAACTGTCTGCTTGGCAGTCATAGAACAACTGTCTCCAAGGCAATAGGACTCAGACAGAAGGCAGCAAAATTGCCTTTTCCATTGCTTGTGCAGTGATGAAAACAGCACACTGAGTTTTGACACATACATCGGCCACTCGGTCACATCAGGGACACTGTCTGCCCTAACATGCTTTATTTCTTTTCTATTCAGCAAGCAATTTGGAAAGTCAGCTTCTGACCAAGTGTATCAGTTAGTCCCACAGCCACAGTGCTGATGCCTCCTCACGTCCCTGATGCAATGCAGTCTGCTCAAGCATTACCTGAATGCTTGGCTTCATCGCTGCTGAGGTCCACCTAGGGATGCAGAGCAAGAAGTGTAAGCAGTGTTTCTGCTTTTCTAATTAAAACATCTTTCTCTGGTGAAAAACTGTTCTGCAAGGCACCTGCAAGCAGTCTTCATTTGGAAAGAGTAGACTTAAGTATTAAAAAGTATCTAGGATCTGTAAGAGTCTCACTATGTGTTATTCCCACAACTCATTGGGAATTAGTCACACACTAAAGGAACCTTTGTTTTTACCAGAGGTGCTTTCATACTTATCAATTACACCTATCTACCAGCACACTGAAAAATGTGGGGCTTAAGAAAGCAAAATGAGTTTCTAAGCAACACCAGGAGGTGAATAGCAAACATAGCTTTAAAGAGATGGATTGTTTGTAGGCTGAAAGTCGTAAGTGATCACTGACTAACCATAAACAAAACACGTGGATTTCTTTCCTCTCATTTTCCTGACCCTTCTCAAAAATGTATGAGACAGAACCATCCCATGAAGAGTAAACAAGGATGGGGAAGACAAATATAGAGCTACTTTTCAGGAATACTGAAGTTAAAGGCTGTTGGGCATCGGTACATACTCAGGTACACACAAATGAAGGCTGCTGTTGGAAAATAAAAAGGCTGAGGAAGATGCAGGAAGCGGGGTATTTTGACTTAGCAAGTAAAGATGGAGATTTCCTGTGGGCAACCTAATTTCTTCCTTGTTTCTCTTAAGACATCAAGGCATGCTCTGTTGCTTTTACTTCTGTGAAGCTTTGAGGGTTCCTGAGATTCCTTTGAGGACTTCCACTAAAATAATGAGACAAGAAATCCTTCAACCTACCTAAACTCATCCATTGCAGGCACTTGGCTCGCCATGACCGTTTGATCCCATCTCACTGCGAGAGAAGGTGAATTTGAAAGACAATACAACAGTGTAAAAAAAAAAAAAAAAAAAAAAACACCATGAATTTCTTTTCTCTGAGGCCAATTCACTTTGTGCTACATTTTCTCTGAAATAGCCTCTAAAACTGCAGAAAAGAGCCTGGGCTTCATGCTTCACTCGGGGAATTCTGTTTTTATAGCTACCTTATAAATACTTTTCTTATTTTAAAACCTGCAAAAGACACTGAGGAGACACAGCCTGTCACAGCCCTTGTAAGGAAAATAAAGTTAATAAATCAAATCTCTCCACAGCCTGAAACGAGCTCCATGGCACCTTGGTCATGCAGGGGGCTGGCAAGGAACCAGACCCCAGCTCAGCTCTGGCCAAGCAATTCCCCTTCCCAGACCTTGGTTTTATCTGCTTAATTCTGATTATTATGAATCTCCATTTCAAGAAGATACCCATGCAGAAAATCTACAGAAGGCTTTGCCATTGATGGATCCTCACATATGGTAGCATCCCACCCCGCAGAACGTGGCTTTGTAGCTTTTCTTTGCCTTCAGCCATCATCCTTGGGATCGCAATTCCTGTCCTTGCTTGCTGGCTTCAGTCAATCTTTCTCTCCAGGATTTGCCTTCTCTCCTCTCTCACATAACAGGCTTGGAATAAAGGCAATGATTCACCTCTCCAAAGCAAAAGACTGCAAGTGCTGACCTTTGGCTAAGGTCTCCAGCCCTCAGGATCCCCACAGAGGGGCTGTCGGATGTCACCCCTTTCCTCCTGCTCCCTCCTCCAGCCCTTGTTACCCATTACATCATGAAAAGTCCCCACAGGTGGTAATCCTGTGACCACCTGGATACAGGGGGTGATGCCTTGCAACAAGACCACAGCGCTTTATTTGTTTCATTGCTCCCAGCCTGCAGCACCTTAGAAATATTGCTTGCAGAGCTGCCCTTGGAAGGTGAATCAGGCAGAGCTGCTGGTTGCTGGTACCTGCGGTCAGACCTCTCCTTCAGCCTAAGTCATTAGACAGTTTAAGAGCTATTGAACATTGGGGCAGGTTTTGGCAGGATTACTGCTGCTCAGGCCATAATCTCCCTCCCTCTCATTTGTTCTCATTTGCTCTGGAGAGCAGCATTCATGACAACTCCATGGCAGCCCCATCCTTCAAAGGCCAGATAAACAAACTGGCCTACCAGGTGTTTCAGCAGCAGGTCTCAGCCAAGAAAGAAGATCACCTGGGTTAGCACCTCGTAACAGCCAGTATAATGCTTAGGACGGGGTAAAACCACCCCCCTCCCTGCCAGGTTACAACTACTGGGAGTAGAGGCTACTCCAGGAGTCAGCCTAGATGTAGAGCACCAGCATGCCTGGGAGGAAAGATGCAGCAGGGCAAGCACAAGGGGAATGCAGGCATTGCAGAGAAAAGGAGAAAAAATAAGAAAGTTAATTTTCAGGGGAAATTCTCTTTTTAAGTTCAGCTCTTAGATCAAATTCAAGCAAGGAAAGAGGAAGCAGACAACCAGAGAGGTGCTGGGAAGGCACATCCAAGCATGCTCAGTTTATTCTAGCTACAAGTTCTGCCATTATGTGAGGTTTCCTCTGTGACTGCTGCCACCACCCCCATCCGCTGTGATCTAAACTACAGAAACCTCCCCGAGTGGGTGTGAGCAAGAGCTGAGGAAAGGCTCTGTCTGTGCAGCTATCACACTGTGTTCAGGCTTGATGCTGTGGGATTCCTCCCTCCCTTCCCTGGTTGGGCTATTTGTGGCAGTCCTAATTAAGTAGCGCAGAAATGAGATGTTACGATTTTGCAGTATAACCTATGCTTGATTATCAAGTGAATTTGGCCTTTGTATTAACTTAACCGAAGTGCTATACTATAAATTCCCTAGAAGAAGAACCGGCCATTTTTACAATGAAGCAAGAGCATTCCGAGGAATTTGTCCCAGATTAATTAGATTTCAAAAGCAGCTTTAAATGAGCTTTAAATCTCTAATCTGCCAGGGAAGCCCAATATTTCATCCCTGCGCCACGTGACGATAAATAACTTTAATGCCTACTCCCCCACACATAGCTCCCATCTTCCCAGGGCCGGGCAAGTGGTGTATTTATGTTATTGACTGGAACAAGAGCTTAGGCTGCCACTCAGTTTAAAGGATCTACCTGCAAGCAATCAATCCCACTCAGGTCCATCTCCCAGCCAGAGTGTGACAGCCACGTCCCCAGCAGCTGCACATCTCTGCTGGAAGAGCTGCAGACCTTCAGCACAGCAATGCAGACTTGGGCTCCTGGCCAGACCATGCTGTTATTCTCCCCATGATTTAGGCATAGGGGAGCTCTGCATGATCTTCATCACTCACAGAGGAGAAAACGATAACATGAACAAAGGCTTGCTCCTTCCCTACAGAAAACTCCTCCAGGCAGGCGTAGCTCAGCTCACAGGTATATCCCCAAGCAGAGCTGCAGCCCTGACCTTCCAGACATCTCAGAAGTGGGATTTTGATGGTGTGGAGAATACCTCTGAGTAAGACCATTACACTCTCAGCTCATTATCTAACAGTCTCAAGCAGTGCAGCAACAGTATACAGAGGTTGGGGGCTGATTTAATTTGCCAGAGATTTCCATCTAGGTAGCTGCAAGAACAGGGCTATGATTTCTATTATGTGACGCAGCAGCTGCTCAGCCCCAGCTCTGGGAAAGCCCTTGCCAAAAAAAAAAAAAAAAAAAAAAAAAAAAAATGAGGCACTTGTTTACATCAGTTGCAGTTTTGTTTCAGAAAGAAAATAAATTCACTAATATAGCAGGACAAATCCCCCCTGACACATACATAGAAACAGCTGCTGGGAGAAAAACAGAAAAGGGAAACTGTGCAGTATCATGAAGGAATAGCAAATACTTCTGCATATTGCTAGCAAGCCAAATCATATCATTTAGGCCTAAACTGCTCATATTGTAGGTAAACACAGCACTTCGGCTGATACCACAATTCTGACCTTCAAGAAGACTCACATGTATGTGTGCACAAACATGCATCATTGGGATCTAATTCTGAACAAGTTACATCCATTACATTTCATTGCTGGTTTGTGTAGCACCCACAGAGACAAAACCCAGCTGATTCCTGCTCTGAACCTGAGGAGAGCAGCCTGCCTGCCATAACTGGCTTGCGTGGGAACCCACTGGGCTGATCTGGGATTGGGTGAGATGTCCTTAGTCCTCAGGCTCTGACCCCCACAGGGAGAGGGGTGCTCAGTGCCATGCCCTCCTCACCACCAGCTCTCAAATCCTCTTCTGGACCAGCATCAAGAAACAGGCTAAGACTGCAGCAGAGGGAATTCATAAATTGTTCCTAATGTCCAACCAAGCAAAATGTGCAGAGAAGCATTAGAATTCTACATTCATAAAGAATCAGGATTTTACAAAGATCTTCTGAGAGCAGTTTAGAAAAGCATCTGTCATGGCTACAGCAAGGTGAGTCTCTCCTGTCTCTAAACAGGAAGAAAGACACAGATTCATGGCCTTTCCTACCCAATTTTCTACAACCACCGTGATTTTTCTTGTTAGTGCTTGCTTTACTGAAATGGAGCACTTTCTGATCTTTCTTGAACGTATTTTTTTCCAAAGACAGAGCAAAGAAAAAAGGCATTTTAATTGCAGCCTTCCCCATTCACCTCCTTTCCATCTCCCACAAAAGAGAAAAACAGTCATCTCTTCCTAGCCACACTCTCCCAAGAGGTTTTTGCAGCGAGGAAAGAAACAAATCCATTAAAAAAGCAATATTGCTTTTCTTATTGGAATGAAAATAACTAAAAAAGCTCTTTTCCCCACTGAAAAATAAAGAGGGGAGGGAAGGTGCAGGAGACAGGCTTTATGGCAGCGAGTTCATCACAACTCCAGGGCTGACTTTGGAGAAGGGCATGAGCTGTGCGCCCAGTAACTCAGAGCAGCACTGTAGGTTGGTGGAAGTTTTGCCATACAGCAAACTCCCACAACTTGCTGAAACTCTGATGGGCACATGGAGCAAAAGAAATTTCCCTCCCGGGTAAATTAAGCTCAGGTATTTCTAAAGGCTGCAGAATTGGCTTTAAAAAAAAAAAAAATAAAAATAATCTCTTGAGTAGCAGCTTCAAATGTTTTATTCAGACTTTTTACATTCATGCTATAGTTTGCAACAATCCAGGAGCCTTAAAAATGCTTTTGTTTTATTATTCCAAGAGACTTGCCAAATCAAAACTGGGGACCAGATTTTCCTAAAACAACCCAAGAGCTGAGGTTTTCTTTGGGATCATATTGAATTAATTCTGAAGTGTAATCATGCAAAGTCTTTGCAAACATTGACTTTGTGTCTCCATTTTGCTGCTGGTCAAGAAGAATGGACTGAAACCTTTACAGACACATATAGACACAAAGTAATTGCATGTTGGTTTTTTCTTTTTTTGTTTTTTGTTTTTTTTTCCTGGCTGATTCCACATAAAATCCCTTCGCAAATAGTGATCTGCAAATCCTAGCAAGAGCTGAAAGCACTAACTGATGCAAGCTGAATTATAGCAGAAAAACTGGACTGGAACCAAAACTATACAGAAGTGTGTCTGCCATCACTCTTAAGCTACACCCAGCCAAATGAAGGTGTCCAGAAGGTGCTAAAAACTCATATGCAAGCACAGTGCACAGCCATCAATCACACTTTCTAGGCTAGCCCAAGGTTTGGGCTGGAACATTTTTCTCCTCCCACCCATAGTTTGGATGACTGGCAAAGCTGTTAGATTTCACCTGGTCTTTTCGTTGCTTGGCAAAGCCTAGAAAGCAAGCCCAGAAATGAAGGAAATCAATTACAAAAAAATCTGTTCTGGTTTCAAGGTGCCATTGGTGCAAGTGCTGAACAGACTCACTCACAGGTAGCACTTTGTAGTGCAGGCTGGAATCTCACAGCAGCTCATAGCAGAGCAATGAGGAATTCCAGGGACCACAGCACACTAATTGCTGCTGTTTCCCTCTCATTGTTTTCTAATGAAGACCAAAGGAAATGCTGCTACTTAAGAAATAAGTTATTAAGAGTCACAACCCTGAGAAATCCATTTGTATGTTCTCCTGAGGACTTGGCTGTTGTGGCTGCCCGAGATAAATGGCATCTGCAGAAAAACAGAGAGAAGGGAGTCCCAACAACAGCACTAGAGCAGATTTATTCAAAAGAACTGAATAATCAGTCTGATAGAGTAAATTTTGTTATGAGCTGCTGAATCACAAGGAAGAGTCTGAAATACTAAGGGAGGAAGGGACAGGCAGCTGCTGACTTACAGCTGGCTAACAATGCGTACCTTCTCAGGCTGTGCTTCTTCTGTTTGCAACTGTGTCAAGAGGTCTTTAACTCAACTTTTCTTTTCTTACCCTTTTCACTGTAGACATGTTCTCAGGTGGAGCAAAATGAATTATTTGTAGCTATCAAGGCGAAAATTAAAAAGCACCAGCAAAGCTTGCCTAACATCTTAACATATTCCACATCTCTTCCAAGCTCATATTATCACTTTGAGCAGAACAGCATAATCAATCCTCCTACATCATTTTCAGTGCTGTAAGAAGTAGCTTTTCCATTTGCTTTTCATAGTTGAGATGTTGTACACTTGCAATCCACCAGAAAGACCTTAAAACAGGGAAATGCTTTTTGTTCCTTTACTCCACCACTCATCCTTCATCACAAAAACAGCATCAACAAGACCCTGCAATGTCGTTACCTCCACCTGTTCTCAAATACCTGGTACTCAAGGCTTTATTTTCTGAAAATGGCACTGAATTCAGTGAGCTTGTTCCCACGAGTAAGGAACAAATTGGTGAGTTTACTTGAATGGCAGTTCCATGTACTCATATCTTCATCCTGAGCTAGCTGTCAAAGATAGCCGAAATGGTTCCAGTCTAAGCAGATTAGGTTTCTTCTACTCTGAGGAAAGACAGCTAAGGAAAATAAAATATCCATGTAATCAGGAGTGGCATGGATAAGGGGAACAGGTGATGACTGAACACACACTCTCTCAAAACAAGAATGAAAGGGTTTTGGATTAAACCACCATAAAAAACAGCTTCAAAACAATCTAAAAGAAGAGATTCCCCATAAGTGTGTACTGCAGCAAGGGAAAACCTTGTCCAGGATGTTGAGGATAGCAGAGATAGATTAAAACCAGAAGCATTTCATTAAAGAAAAACATACAAAGAGCTGCTAAAAACAAAAAAAAAAACTGCCTTCATTTTATGAAAGCATTGAAGCACAGACTGCTCAAAGAGCAAGAATGTTTGAAGTACTAACACTACCCTTGCCCTTACACTGCTGTAAATGAGACTCTGGGCTTGATTATTCTTATATTCTTACAAATGCCTTTGGACAAGAGACCACTGGGGAGAAATAGGGGGATATTGTTACGAAATGCTTATAGTATTCTGATAAATAAGAAAGAGGAAGAAGTACTCACTTGCAAAAACTTCACAGTGTCCTTTTCAAAATGGAGTCATGCTTCTTGTTCCAGCAATTACTTCAATGTTGTGCCATGGGCTCCTCATTATACTTTTGAGTGAAACTTGCTCTGAAATGCTATTGTACCATACAACACTCTCGTTCTTTGTGTCCTCAAACAAACCTGCTGACCTGAGTGAAAGCACACATTTCTACTCTTTTGAACTCATTTGCCTTATAAATTTTCAACCTGCTGACCTGAGTGAAAGCTTTACCCTCTCATGTGTCATCAGAACCAGTTGATAGTCACACATCTGAGGAATGCATTCCTGAAGGCATCAGGAGTTGCATGAGGAGTTTGTGCTCAACCTGCAAGAATTTTCTTGGTAAAGAGAACTCAGGAGAAGCAGCAGATGTAGAATGGCTCTCAGGAATACCTCATGTAATAATAATCTACTACTTTGCTCATATGGAAATGAGTATTTTTAGAAAAATGTCAGGCATCACTAATTACTTGTTTGTTTATGGAAAGCCCTCAGTAATTTAAAAGCACAGCGATCAAATGAACATACATTCAAACACAATTGCATGTACAAACCCTGCTGGAACCACAGTATGTATGCTGCTACTGCTCCTACCACAACCAGCATCCACAGGATGAGTCCTCCCATCCCTCACTACACTGCCCCACTCAGTACTAGGCAACTACATAGAGAAGTAAAAAAAAAAAAACCAACACCAAACCAAAAAAAAACCTGGCTTTTTGGGCACGAAAATTATGAGAGATTTCCCAATTTCTTACAGAGGAAAGGGTCTGTTCGGTGCATCTGGGCAACACAACAAAGTTCTGACCCATTATTTCTCCAAGATACGGGAAGAAGAAAAAGGTGAAGTAATCCACAAAACTTCAAATAATAATTTCCTGGGATACTAAGGGATTTGGAGGGCTTAATGCAGACCTAAGGTGTTCAGATAACATTTCATTTCTAGCCACATTTGCACAACATAAGTGATGTCCCCATTTCTCTCAAAGTTCTCTTAGCTTCACATGTGCTGATCTACAACTTTAGTCCTAAAAAAAACATTTCATTCATCACTGAGCTGTGATTCCCTCTTGGTTGATGCAGCCCCTGGATGCAACAGACAAGAGAACTGCATCAGGACAAAACAGACTGAGACCTCCAGGGATACTTTGGCTCTAACTCTCACCAACACCCATCTCAGTTTGGCCCTAAATAACTGCAAGTACCTGTGACTGCAATTCATCCAGGTGTAGTTTGGTCAGCATACAACAACAATCCTTTCTCTTTGCTGGGAACGATGATCTTGACTAGGCTGCAAAGCTGAGACAAACTCAGTGTCACACCTGCTGTCAAAACAGCCTGCAGACAGAATTATCAAGAGATGACCATAACACAGGTACTGAGTCTCCTTGCTCCTTTCTTGGGTGGGTTTGTAATGCAGAAGGCAACCCGAGATCCAGAGCAAGTCTAAGCATCAACATTTGCATGTCTGTATCAGTGGACTCCAGATCTGAGTAATTCACAGCCAACTTCCAACTCACACAGCATCGAGCTTCTGCAAATCTGAAAAATTAAACTAATGGAACAAAGTGCATAGACAGACATTACGGGACATAAATTACCAGGATTGCTATGGTAACATCACAGAGTGAGTGATAACTTTGAGGCCATGACAACATATGCATTTTATAGGAGCAGCTGATTGTCTGACTCTGCTCACTGACACCGCAACATATTTTTTGCTAAATACCTTGGTATTTGAATTTTACTGCCTCCAGCCACTATTAACATATCTTGCATTTGTGCTTTGCATAAAACCCCAGTAATGTTTCTAGTTAAAGTTCCCAAACATACATTCAATTTATATTTGATGAGACAGTGTGAGTTAAGTAAATGAGAGCTAATTAATTGAAGCATATGTATAGTGGGCTGTGAGGATTAATTAGTTAATGTTTGCAGAGTGCTTTGAAAAATGTAAAGCACCATATAAACATGAATGGTACTTTGGGAGAATGAAGGAGGGTGAGGAGATGAAGAGATACAGTATATCCTATCTAACCTTTAACAAACACCTGTTTAATATCATGCGTGGTTTGTCATACAGTGTAACAAGAAGGCAACCATATATTAGTTAAAAACTAATTTAATTTTAACAGAAAAGTAGCAGCTGATAAACAGGCCAGATTCTCCAGTTACATCTCTTTGCGACAGACCCTCATGTAACAAACCAGGGGGCACCAGGACAGTATTGGGGCTGCATTCAAGGAACTCTCAATTGGGTTTCCCATAGCCTGGTGGCTGCAGCATATTCATTCTGGCATCCCCAGCGTCCCTCCCAACTGGGTGCTGTGCAGAACCAGTGTTAGTGCCCCTGAGTAGCCCAGCATCACACCAGGCTCCCAGTCTCTGCCTGCCCTTGCTCTTCCACCTGGCTTTCAACCAGCCTGCATTTGTCCCCAAAAGAAAAAGACTGAAAGGCAATCTGATAGCCTGTGCCCCAAGCTAACAGAGCACTTGTCACCCACTCCATTTTCAGCCAGTTTCCCAAGAGAGATGAAATGTTATCAGTGACAGGCCAAGTAGCAGGGTATGGATAGTTCCCATGGCTGCCAGCAGGACAACAGTTCCAGCAGTCAGCAGCTGCAGCCCACGTGTGTTCCCTGTGGAGCTCCATTGCCAGCGCCCAAAATCCTGAACCACAAAGGCACTCAGGCTCCTACTTACACCTGAAGCCAGTGGGGACTTCCCAGCTCTAACCATGAAAATTCACCGCAGAAGGGAACAGTCTCCATGATCAGGCTCAGGGCTGCCAGGATCCACCTTGAAATCCCACACAGAGAACAGCGCAGCCCTGAAAGTTTTTGGTTACTGACTTATAAACTCCCACACACCACAGCTTCAAGGCTGAAGCCCACTTGCACTTAAATTCCCTCTCCATGACTGCTACCTGCCTCCTGAAGAGAGACAACTTTTTGCACTCCTCTTCGGTAAGATTCTGGCTCTGCTCCAGGCACAGCACCTCACCACTCTGCTGTGCAACTGTTTTTGCAGCTTGCCTGGATGCATTTCTGTCCCTGGATTACATGGGCTACAAACGCAGAAGGCCCAACAGCCAGGTTCTCAGATTCATGTGGCAAAACAGAACAGGACAGCTAGTGGCAGACACTCCCAGAGACTACAGATTTCATTACTTTCTCCTCCCAAAAGCAGACCACGACCTGACTGCACAATGTTTCTTGTCCCATCAGCCTCACTGCTGGCTTGCAGTGGCAGTGCTCTGTCGGAAAAACCTCAGCTGCTCACACAACTCTGACAGTGAATGCCACCAGGCTTGGTGTGATGCTTGGAGGAAAGGCACCTCTCTTTCAGGAAAACAATCTTAATTTGTGCAATACACTTAGCAGGGTCCCATTGGTAAGGAAAGCTTGTTTTTTTTCCTGCAGTGCCTTTCTCCTGGAAGGACATAAGCCATTCCCCTAGGAGACCTACAAAAATCACATTAACACTAACATGTTCTTTGATGATTAGAGAATTTCCCTGGCAACTGCCCAATGGTGCAGGCTGGCAAAATATATTGCCATAATTGGAAATAGACTTCCCTCCCTCTTTTGCATTACAAAGCAATCCAAGCGCAGGCCTGCAAGTAGATTTATTTATTTATTTATTTATTTAAATAATTTATTGGCTTAGGTTGGAAGACACCCTGAAGCCCATCCGATCCCAACCCCTGCCGCGGTCTGGTTGCCCCCCACCAGATCAGGCTGCTCAGGGCCCATCCAACCTGGCCATGAGCACCTTTTGCATATGGTGCCATAGTATCAATTAAACGCATTTCCTTTGAGATGACAGAAGGAGCATATTTCCAGGAATTTTCCCATAGTGATAACTGTGTGCTCATGTGGTTTCATGCAACACAAAGCAAGAACTGGGTCCCCATCTGTTCCTCTACAGTTTATGCAACATATAGCTGTATGTCTAGTGTTAATTATGATCACCGTTAATAAAAAGGCCCATAATATGTGATTTTATCCCACCTTTACTGCTTGATAGGCACCTCTTGTTCATATCTTTTTTAAGAACTTAAGACAAATTCCCTATCTATTTTTTCTTCCTAGCTAAGCCTCACTGCCAAGCCACAACTTCCCTAAGTCCATGCTTTAGAGTGGGGAAAAAAGAAGCTACAGAAATTGAACAAGCACCCAAGGTTTCCTGACCATACTTTCCTCCATCTGCACTCAGCCTGAGATCTTGCAGCAGGCCAGAGCGCACCCCAGAGGTCAGCAAGTCCTGCATGGGGTCTGGCCCTGGAGTAGCCAAAGCCTGACGCCCTCAGCCATCCTCTTACCCACAGACACCCACACCTAAAAGCACATTAAGCACCGTAACATATGGTGAATGACTTCTGGATGAGCCGTGTACCTACATGTCATAACACACAGCAGACACCGCAGTGCCTTGGCAGTTCCAGATTCTGCGGAGAGGTGCTGGCTGATCCTTCAGCAAACACCATAGCTCTTTAGAAGTTAGTTCATTTTCAAGCCAGTTAGCTTTTAAACAGTTATGAGTTACTAAGAAGCTTCTACTAAGAACCCTCTTTGGTTTTCTCCCTTTGGCTCAGCAGAGACTCCCAGGAGCCTGCAGTGACACCCAGACCCGCAAACCCTTTAACAGGGCATCAAGTACCTCAGTTATTGCAAGGAACCACAACCAAATCTACTGAGTCCACAGCAAGAATGAGAACAGAGGTTGGTCAGACTCTCCCAAGTCTCTGCTTCTTTATTGTAAAGTAGATAACACAGTTGAGACCTCTAACATTTGCTAGAAGTATTAAGTTCACAAGCATCAGCACTGACTTGGAGAAGACAACCTGGCTGCAGTAGCCTGCATAGCAAATGCTAATCTGAGAAAAGACAAAACTTTGGGATGGACACCCGCCAGGATCTGTTCCATTTTTCCAGATTAGCTTTTGAAAAAATTCAAGCAGTTCCTACTGTTGAAGCAATCATTGGTGGAAAGACAAAACCCTAATCTCTCCATGAAGCTGTGCTTGAAGTCTGCTACAGGGTCTTGAAGAAAAACATAAAGCGTGAATTATTTCTGTTGAAAGTAGAGAATTAAAGTTATGCTAATAGAAGTCGTTTGGCCATGGGAGCAGTCTTCTTGCAATTGCATAAATTACCTCCTGAACAAGGAGCTTCAACTGGAACATAATTTCTTGGTCAGACCCTGACTGATTTCCAGGCGAGCAATAACAAGCACTCCAGGGGGAACTGCTCTATCCTCAGATGAATGGAGTTAATAAGTCACAGAAAGCTGTTTAATAAACAAATTTCTCCCTTTTCTCGTGTGACCTGTATAGGAACAGAGATGCCTGCTTTCTGCAGGTTTCCCAAACCATCTCCCCACTAAATCCTTCACTTCTTTAAGTATCCCTGAGCCCAGAGCTCCCTTCATCTAAGGAGCAGACTACACGGCACTGTGTTCCTTGTCCCCTCTGCAGCTCCACATGCCTCATACAGAAACAACAAAGCTCATTATTCCTGTGGTCCCTGACTCCAGGAGAACAGTGGCAGGATTTCGGTTCAAATCTGTTAGTATCCTCAGACTCAGCCATTTGTAGCTCATAAAGAGCAGCTTAGCAGATAGATTGAGATGTTTCAAATTTATCTTCCCACACAAATAACAGACAGTTGCAGCATGAGACTTGTGCACGATTTTGCCCAAGCACCTCAAGGCTCGATGAAGCTGTTTTGCTGGAGCTGCACATTTCCCCACCCACCACCTTCCCAACACAACGATGGATGCACTGCAGGAGGAAGCACTATAAAAGATCCAAGAAGAAAACCCATGCAGAGCTGGAGCTGCCTGTTTGATACAAGAACTTTTTACTGAGCTGGAAAAAAGGTCATTCCACTTCTTTATTTTAAATTGTATCTGACTTATATATGGCTCTGTGCATTCCTAGGGAGCAGCAACAGACTTGCTGAATCACTATGAGAAAAACCTGTATCCAGGCAGATCTAGGTTTGCAGGAGTGAAGTTTTGAAAACTCTTTAAGACTAGATGGGTTGGAAAGGAGTCTGCCTGTTTGTAACACAACCTGCATTTAACATAGGACAGCTGGGTCCTCCAGCCACCATTGTAATGAAATTTAGTACCCCCAGCAGAAACTTCTATTGGAAACCTGAGGCATTTCCACATGCAGCCCTGGCTGTAAATTTGTCCAGTTTTATCTATCCCGTGCCCAAAACAAGCTCAAGCTCATCCATCTCTCCATGCCCTAAGGCGCAGAGATACCACAGATCCCAGCTGCAGGCAAAAGCTAATCTGGACTCTCACCATGCATAAGTAGAAGCCTTGTGGCAAACATTTCCTTTCAGATTGTGAGGATGGTAGATCTGATGCAGGGCATCTGTGCCATTCAAATCCTCTGTCTCTGTCTAAATGTCCCTAGGGACTGGTCCCCTGTATGCCTGCAGTAAGCTGTGCAGTACCCTACAGCTCCTTGTGATACATTCTACAGGGCTGGGATTCACAGCTTTAGCAGCACATTACAAATCCTTCATGTGAGGCACCAGAAAGGAAAGGTAGAGGTTTTTATTTACACTTGCTACACCTCCTCACCCCCTGCACGAAGCACACTGAGCCTTTCTCATCGGGTTTACGCAGGGCAGGAGCAGGTGGGGTACAGGCTGGCCAGGACTCCTCACCTCAGACTTCTGTAGGTATTTGCTGGCATACTTCATACCTTCAACATTGATGGCTGCAAATCCTCAGCAGCGTCCCTTAGGATCAAGTCTTCCCGGCCCCAAGATCCACATTAGAATCTGAAGTTTGTAACAAGAAATAGGAAAGGGAAATAGGAATGGGAAAGCTCCAGCCTGACCTCCATTTACACGCAGCTCTTCACAACCCACAGAGACATCAAGTGGCCAAATCACCGCATCGCACACACACAAATGCACTTTACTGTGGGTGGACAGGGAGGACAGTGGGGCATCTCAGCTTAAGAAAATTCAGGCTGCTTACCGAGTAGTTATTTTCCTGCTTGCCTTTGTCGAACAGTTTTCCTTTGACGAAAAAGGGCAGCCCCAGAGATGCTGGTCGGAGTTCCTCTCCCCCCAGTAGCAGCAGCTCATGAAGTGAAGAATTATGGGATAATTGTGTGCAGGTGTGAGAGATGGAGGACAGCTGGGGCATTTGCAAGCTAGGCTCACAGGCTCCCTGTGATCATGCTGCTAAGCCCTGCAGAGAGGAGCAGTCCTTAACCCCACTGCTTTGTGTGCCATCGCTGGAGGGATCTTCACTTTCCCACTTCCCAGCATAGCCTGTTGGTACATCACCTGAGAGTATGAGCAGGGATTCATAGGTGGGTGTGAAGATGAGTCCCCCCTGTGCTCCCAGCTTTGCCAGAAGGTATCTTATGATTACTTTTTAAATCCTAATTTTGTTACCCCTTGTCTAATGCTGGCAATAAACGCAGTTGAATCATGGGATCATTTAGGCTGGAAAAGACTCTGAAACCATCAAGTCCAATAGACATCAGCCATGGCTCTCCCTGCTCTGACGTGAGCATCTCTCAAACAGCCAGCCTTAAGTCAAGGCAAAACCAAGAACAAATGCATAGAGCTGCTCCAGCCCTGTGAATATCAAAGAGAAACTGCTCTATTAAACTCAAAGGACAATTGTCCTCTCTGTATTTCAGATTGGACTAAAACTGTGCTACAGGGGACAATTAATCTTCAAAATCAATTTTTTGTCA
The DNA here is from genome assembly GCF_019238085.1 of Lagopus leucura. Lineage (NCBI taxonomy): Eukaryota > Metazoa > Chordata > Aves > Galliformes > Phasianidae > Lagopus > Lagopus leucura. The sequence continues at coordinate 2,199,247 of NW_024962274.1, read as the reverse complement.
GGAGGCTAAATTTCAATTGTCTCAGGAATGCTGGTGCTGGGCTGGTAATTACTGTCTGATGAGGCAACCTCTGAATTCACTGCCCCAGAGAACACTTTTTATTAATAACTTTCACCATAAATCCCAAGTCTTTTTTTGACTTTGGGAAGAACAACAACAACAAACATGTTGCCTTATTTACTGTGTTACAAATCTCAAGCTTTCAGGAGCCAGAGGATGCACTCTGGGTTTTCATTGCAAGATAGGGAGTAGATATTCCCAGTCCCCTGAGAAAGCAAAGACCCCAGTTTGTTTGAAAAAAAGTGCAATAAAAATGCTAATTCATTTTGCTCTGCATGCATCCTTTTTCCACACACCCCACTCTGCACAGCTGCAATCATTCTGACTCCAAGGCTGCACTCTTTCCCACCTGTGAACATTGCCATGATTGCTGCCACCTGTGAGTGTCACCTGCTGCCTACACCATGGCTGTATGGCAATGTGGCTCCAAAGCTCTCTGCTTGCCACCACCCAGAGGGACTCGATGCCTCTGAGTGCAGGTAGCAACAAGCCTTGGGAGCCACAGGAACACCAGCTGGAGCCACTAGCCCAAGGACTGCATACCCAGCAGTGCCGAGCCAGGTATCTGCAGCCAGGATTTAATTCAATGACAGCATCAAAGACACGAATTGCTGCAGAAGTTGGATCAGCTCTCCTCTCCCAGGGTCCCCCCAGTCCTCCACTTGGCTCTGTGAACTCACCGCAGGGCTTCAGATCTTGAGCAGCAAGCACTGCAAAGCGTGGTCTTATCAGGCTATATTTGTGTAGCCAGCACACTCTCCTGGCACAGAGGTGGCATCGCTTTGTAGCTCAGCAAGATTAAAACCCAGGTTTTCAACTGGATAACTCCTTATATTTTTGATGCAGAAAATTGCTGCTGCAGTGGATGCTGCCTGGAGGGAATCTAAGTGCCCCAAACCATGAAAGCAGATAGCAGCCTGAGCCTGATGCACACATCCATGCACGTTTCCTGGTGAATAGCCCAAAGCGTGTCAATACAGTGAATTTTCTAAGTCACGCAGACAAAATACTGATTTGCTCAGGAGAAGCGTGGTACAGGCAAAGCACTGCTTGTTCGTGACTGGGGCAGCCACCTCCTGCTTCAGAGCTCCGTGGTTGCACCTTCAGCCCTGCCAGCATTGCCCTGGGAGCACACATTGATCTGCAAGATGGACCCAGCTCTCCTACTCCTCAGTCCTGCACTTTCTGCCCTTCACAGCAGAGGAATACTCAGTGCTTCAGGAAACTGGATTCTGCAGGAGCTGCTTTACTCACAAAGGGGTTCTACTGGATTGAACCTCCAAGTCCCTGCACACTCTTTATTTTCCAGCTCACCCAGCTAAAGCTCATTGGATTGGAAAGATAATCCAGTAAGTATCAGTTAATACAACTGACTTTGCAAGGGTTGGATTGCCCTAGTGCATGAGACTAAGGGACAGGCCAGAAGGGAAAGATGGCTGACATCTCTGCTATAGTAAAGCTGTTTCTGTTAAACCCAGGGCAATTTCCTTTGTACAAATGAAGGCTCACTTTCAGCCTTGTCCAGTGTACACAGGCTGGAGTTCCTCCACTATGGAAGTGTATAGCGATTTTCATGGGGAATGAAAAACAGTAGAAGACTCCAGAAGACAAATGAACAGGAATACACAAAGGAAGTGATGAAGGAAGAGGCTAAAATACCTGTTGCAGTGCTGCTTCTTTGCATCCTGTTTGAGTCAGTATTTGCACTATGAAGTCCCAGCTGGAAGAATTCATTTGCCACTCTTGAAGACTAAATTGCAGTGAACTTACTAAGAGCCTCAACCAAAGTCTGAAGAGTTTGGTGAAAGCTTTTTGCTGCCCAAATGTTCTGTTGTGTAGTTAGTACTGAATTAAGCTCTTTCAATCTTAATCTCAGAACCATCCCCTTACTGGTACATTGGAGAGACAGCTTACATGTTCAGGGCTGGATGGAACACACACCTCAAGGGCTCTCTTCAGCTACAGAGGCATCTTCTGAACAGTTATCCTGGCTCCAAAACAGCAGTGATACCCTTAGTGCCCTCAGTTACTTTCTCAAGCACAAAATGTGCTTTGGCATCTCCATTCATATATCACAAAAACACCACATATGGCAAGAAAAGAAGAAACAGGCTTTTTGTTACACGGAAATGCCATTAACCAACAGGCCAGGGTTGCTGCAAGACAGTTCAGCCCATGAAAAATTAAAGGCAACATGGACCTCTAATGCATCATGTATCAGGAGAACCATTAAGTAATCAGTCGGCATACAGTTTTATAGGGCATTTTGAGCATAATTCAATCTTCATTCATTTTAGATCATTTCCTTAATGAAGTAATGCACTGAACATAAATATTTCAATGCAAGTCTCTAATGCCCTTTAAGTAGCAAGCAGCCTTCAGTAACACAGAACCCAATTAAGCTGTAAAGGGTAAATACTGCAAAAGGAAGAAGGACAAGATACAAGAACAGTTACGTGCTTCAGACCGTGGGATTGAGGCAGACAGATACAGCCGTGCTTTTGGACCAAACTAAAATTAAGGAGGCATGAACAGCAGTGAGAGCTGGTGCTGGTGAGCTGCTACTCCTGCATCTGGGTGCCTCCCCCTTGCACAGGAAGCACCATAGTTAATTTGGGCTGAGGACCATTCAGTTTCAAGCTGGTCAAGCACCATCATAGTGATATTTTCAGGCATGCAATGGAAGCTACCAATGTTCTTCACAGCAGTGATGCTTTTTCTGCTTTCGTGTACAGAAAACATGGGAACAGTTTAACAGGAAAAAGGTTTCCCTAAGTGCATTACAGGAGAATTTTGCTAGAGAGCATCTCTCTCCCACTGGATACAGGCAGGTCCATGGAACTTCTTGACAGTCGCTTGGCTGCAGAGCCTGGACCTCAGGAGCCACCCACAGTGGTTCCCTGGGAGAAGAGCTGCAAGACAGTCCCATGCTGAGCACCCAATGCACCCACGGCAGCTCCCTGGCAGTGCTGCACAGCAAGAAGCCACATCACCAAAATAGAGTTTCTGGAAGCACCCTTAAAGAGCTTCTTTGCCAGGCAGCAGCCACAGGTTTCTCTGAGGTCTCACTCACACTATAGCAAGAAAAGAATCCCCAAAGCCCTACAAGCCAGAAAAACACATTTGCTCCTTTTAAAACCACAGGCTGAAGCATTTCACACCAACAGCCACTGCAAGCATCGTGGTGAGGAGGGAAACTGCAAAATTCATCTTCGGATGAGAGAGCAGCTGCAATCCTCTGAGGGGAAAAGTAAGAACAACGCTCATTGCTATTCGATTAGCAGTGGGTTTGTCTATGTCCCGTACAGGAAACAGCTGAGCTGCCTCTCTGCTGCACTCTGACCACTAGAGAGAGCCATGGGATAAAGCATGCCTCCCACTCAGGGACGAAGGAAAACCTCACTCGAAGTGAAATTAAAACATTTTTCCACTTTCATCTTTTTTTTTTTTTTCTTTTTTTTTTTTTTCCCCTACAGTGTTATAACTTATTTTTTATTATTACCCCAGCTTTATTTTCAAGGTCTTATTTTTAAAGGTGGTAGTGCAGAGCAAGCTCCTATTTCTGCTACGTGGTGCACCAGGGAATAAGGTTCAAAGAATAAGCCCACCTCCTTGGCCATGTTCACACTGCCTTCATGAGTACGCCACTAATCAATCACAATGGTGATAGTTTGTATGTAAATGCTGCTTTGCCCTACTTCTGCAGGAACTCCCTGGTCTTTGGAGTTATGTGCTCTTTTAGAGTAGTTTCTGTTCAAACTCCAGGTAGGTTGGACTGCGACACACGGCTTGGGGGCCCACATGGCAAGAACTCCCTTTGTTTCTGGGGCTTTGTCCTGATTGTCATCAGTAGATCAGAACATTTAGAGAAAACAAAGTCATCCCAGCTGAGCAGAAGTGACTTCCAGTGCCAGGTATGAAAGCAGAAAGGGTGGGAGGGACCAGCCTCGGTTGGCTGTGTCAGCATCCCCAGCCTGCAGAGAGCCATGTGCAATTAACGTTCACTTCGTGCAGCTGAATTACCTCCTGCTGCCTTGGGCTGCCAGGGTAGCCATTACCAGGTGGTCAACTGTTGCTGGAGGTAATTACTTTTAACCGTTAAACTACAAAGCACCTGTTTTCCAGCCAGGCTAGGATGCTGACGCTCTCAGAGCACCCTCTGGTGACAATCAGATGTGTGGACACAGCACCCGGGGAGGATGATGAGGAGAGGAAGGCTGTGGTGTGTAATGCGCTCTGGGCTCAGCCCAGCAAAGGGATGCTTATAAATAGAGATGGGATATGTCAACTGTGTTCTAATAAAGATGGAAAAGGATCCAAATCTTAATCCAGGCACAGAAATGTCCTGTGAAGTGGCATTAAGCAGCACAGACAAAAATAGGAGCCATGCAGTGGTCCCAGGAGTACCAGCCAGGGGCTGTTTGTGGCTGTTTGGAGCATGGCCTCAAAAGGCCATGAGGTGAGTCATTGGGACTGAGTCTGTCTTGGGGAGGTGATTACTAAGGCGATAGCAATGCTGGTAGAAAGGAGACAACATGAACGTTGAGGTGTCCATACTCAGAACTGCTGCCTGCCATCAGCATGATGAAACTGGAGCAGGCTTTGGCACAGCCACTGCATAACACGGGGTTGGGCTCCCCGGGATCAGAGAAGCACAGACATTCACCAATACGCAGATGCTGGACTCAAGTTCTGGACTCACTTTGAACTTGGTTTGCAAGCCAATCTCAGGTCTCTATTATTCAATCTCCTTTTTTTTTTCCATTTTCTTTGTGCAAGAAAAGCCATCTACCTGCAGTGTGAACATCCCCCACCCTTCCTCAGTCTGTAAGCACGGCTCAGCCCTCCCAAGCCACAAGGAACACACAATAGCATGAACCTAGGTGGAAGTTTACCAGCAAATGTGCAGAGATGGGAGATCACAGAACGGTTGTATTGGGTTGGAAGGGATCTTTAATATCCCCCAGTCCCAAACCCTGCCATGGGCTGGTTTTCCCCCACCAGCTCAGGCTGCCCAGGGCTCCAGCCAGTCTGGCCGTTGACACCTTCAGGGATGGGACACCTATGGCTTCTGCAGGGCACCCTGTTCCTGTGAGCACGGCTGCTGCAATCTGCAAATCCAATCTTGCAGGGCAGGATGGAGCAGCCAAATGTGCAATTAGGGTTCCAAGTACCCAGCAATGCTGGCTCGAAGCAGTCTCTGCTGGCTTACCTTCTCTCATAGCTGAACGTTACCTGGGAAACTTGGATCCATCACCACTGAACAGCACAACGAATCATCGGCCACATCCAAACAGTTGGTAGCTGCATGCGACTTGGAAACCCAGAGATCAGCAATTCCTTTGATACAGCCAAAAAAAATTTTTAAAGGCCCCAGAAGCCCTTCAATGTCCCTTTTGTGGTTCCCACATACAATTCTCTGTGCGCACATTGGCACAGCAGGTGAGAGATGCTGCTGGGGGCTCCAGCTGGCCCCTTTCCCACCCAGCGCTCACACAGGCGCCAAGGCTGGCATGAAAGGAGCCTTTCAAAGAAAACAGACCAACCCAGTCATTCCAGACAGAAGTCTACAATAAATTGCAAGTTGGCAGAGTTCTTGGCACTTAGGAGTGCTCTGTATTTACAAGGCTCTTCCTCTGTTACCCAAGCCCAGTATTTTTTTTTTTATTATGTGTTTTGCTGCTCCCTGCCTCCTGGGGCCAGCTGAATGTGATTGCATTCTCACCTGCCTCCTCTGAAGACATTGGCCACACCCAGGACATCGGTGGTGTTTTCTCATTGCCTTCTGTCAAACCACTGAAGGTCTGAGCTGCTCTCAGGAAGCAAAAAAAAAAAAAAAAAAAAAAAAAAGGTATCCTACCCTTGCAAATAATTACACAGCTTTATTTTTCAGTATCACAATCTCAGGAAATGCAACAGTCCAAATCCTTTCCAAGACATTACACAGCTTTTTTCCATCTCTCTGGCCACAAAACAATCAAATTAAATACAAACTGTTGTTTTGCTACATATCTATTAAATTGGAAGAACATAAGTATTGGTAGAAACAGCAAAGCTCCGGGAGCCAAAAGTGGAATGAAGTGCTGCTCTTCCCCTGCTCTTGTGTGACCCACAGCAGGACACACTGAATGAGCCTGACACACTGGGGAGAAGGACCCCATTCAGTGCTCCCAGAAAAGCACGCAGAGGGGCAGAAGGAGGTGGTCAATAACAAAACACAACGGTTTATTGAACAAAATGGAGCAAGGCAATGTTCCCTTTACATTCAACGAACTCAGGAGTAAGAAGCAAAACATGCTACACACACACGTGGACATGATACTTTGGTTAAATGTCATTCAGAAGTTCTATGCCAAACCTGATAAAATTAGAGAGCGAACAGTCAAAAATAAGAATAAAATAGGCTTGCATAGACAGATTATTGTCAGTGCGCGATTTATACTTAAGGATTAGCTGTTGCAACACAGGGTACACTTGCAGCTCTGAGGAAGTTCAACTGCTCGACTACCTTATGGCCAACATTTAGATCCAACAGGCTGAAAGCTTACCCTGAAGAGCTAAATTAGACAACCGCAGCTTTTCTGAGGCAGTTAGCTATATTGCAGTGCACGGATGCAGCTGGAGACACACTGTGGAGTCTACTTAGAGTGAACACTGATACAGTGAAACTTGTTTGCTGTGAAGTAGAAAATACTCATTTTGTGTGCTGCTGTCCTCTGTAGGACTCTCCTATGATGAGCATCAGCTGTACAACTCCAGCCTTGCCCTGTGCCACCCCAAGAGCAGGTGGTGGCTGACGTTTGCAGCCCACAGGCTGAGGGCAGTGCAGCATCTCAGCACAGGACCTGTGTAGTGCAGCCTGTCTGGGGCATCGCAGTCCAAGTGGCACTTGTATGTAGCACAGGCATTACTGCACAGAAACGTGCTGCAGGACACGATTTAAGAGTACAGTAAACCGGAATATCTGCAGGTTTATGCCTGCTCTCCACAAGAAGAGATGAGCTGCCTGTAGAATGCACAATGCGAGGGGCACAGCTGTGCCTCACACTGTGCCCACACCCACCTCCCAAAGCAACTGCAAAACCACACATGGAGCTCCTTTAGAGCAGGGCGAGACCAGAATGATCCATTTGCTGGGGACGGATTATAGGGCGGATTAAACCTCAAAGTCACCCCCAAAAGGGGGCTCCTGCTGCAGCAGCATCCCTGGGCATCTCTGCCACAAACAGGACAGCAGAGAGCTGGGGTCAGCCCTGCTACAGGCTCAGCTTCATTTCCTATTGCAGCCAAACACAGCCTTGCAGCATCAGTGCTCCTGCCCTTCCTCACAGCAGCCATCTACTTGGGTGGCAGGTACCCCAGGAGAACGTTCTTTGCAAGAACTGATGAGTTCTATGGACTGGCTGCACTACATGACAGGAGTGTAAACTAAGCAGGGGAATCCTCACACTGTCTCCAAAGTGCTCCCCTTATATATAAATTAGCAATCCACAGTTAGCTTGCATACAGGTTAATACGAATTAAAACAAAAACCTTGGTAATAAAAAATATAATATACACATTGATCAATAAACTGAACGAATATCCTAGAATGTAACAGTGGCTGTAATTTGGCACAAAAAAAAACCCAAAAAAACTTAAAGGTCTAGCACTGCAAAAAAAAATTCTTTTTTTTTCCTATGTATGTTATGAAACTTGATTTAAAAACGGACAGGTGGGAATGCAAAGATACAAAAATACTGTACATACAAGATCCCTTTTATAGAGCAAAGCACACTGCAGCATTTATAACTTCTATCCTTCCTCCCTGAGAGGAGGAAATTCAATGATGAGACAATCCATCTATCCCTAACAGCTGATATTTTCCCACCCCCACTAAGTTCAAAAACATGAAATTCCTTAAAAAAAGATGAGATTAACCTGTTTGGTCTATTTCCATGATGATAACTGCTTCTCAGGAAGCTGTACAGTCCATGATTTAAGACAGTGTTTCATAGCAAGGTGACCCAGATCAGACTGCTGAAGACATTAAGTATCTCTGCAGGTAAGGCACGACCACTCGGGTTCACCCAACCTCTCTTCTGCGGATCATTGTGCTTCAGACGGAGGCAAGGAGGTGTTCAGAGCTCTTGCTGGTGAGATGTGCCTGCTGTGGAGATCAGGAAGTGCCAGGATTCCACAGTGATGGACTCTCCTTGCTTCCTTGTTAATACAGATAGTAAGAAAGGGATGCAAGATCTGAATGCTCAGGGTAGGGGTCCCAGCTCCAACACACTACTGAATTCAGAGCAAAACACAGCCAGAGCTACTGAGACTCAGCAAGAGAAGACATACACATACAAAAAAGAAGTTACGTATTTTTCTGCCACGGAAATAGATATTGCTCTAGTCATTTCTTTTTTACGACGACAACTTCACTGTGCCCCTTCCCAGGGGCACACATGCAAGGTGATGATTTTGTATCTGGTCTGTGCCACTCCATCTTGCTGACTCTCAGCAGAACTGAGGTGCTGAGCTCCAGGAAGATTTGGCTTCTTGTTCACCTCTAATCTTAGCTCTTCTTGAGCTCTTCAGTTGTGCCATGGATGTGGCTATTAAACATGCAGGGTGCAATTTTTGCATGAAGCTCTCTGTGTGAAGTCCAGAAGGCATGTCAGATGAACAACTGCTCTCTTTATCCCCTATATGCTTTTCTCAGTTATCAATCTTAGCATTTCTCCCTGTAGGTGTCAGCTCTCTTCTAGCAAAACCTCAAGGTCCTCCTTTTCACAAGGGCCATGGAAAAATAAAGCAGAAGCATAACAAGGGCCAGCAAATGAATAAAGGCAGGGAATAAGATCAAAAAGGAAAGCACTAAAGAAGGATACAGAACAAAGCAGCCCCAGAGCACTCAACACTCCCTGGAAGAATCCAAAGAAGCAGCAGACATTCCTGGGTCCTTCCCGTGAGCTCTCTCTTCTTGGTGCCATCACTGGACAGCATGGCTGGACTGAGGAGGCCACTAAGGAGATGCTGCAGCTTCACAGCCTAGGCACTGGGTCATTTTTTTTTTTGGACTTCACTCAGCTTCCAAACCAAATCAACCACAATTATCTTTCATATCATTTCCATTCAATCCCACTGAAGTCAACAATCCAGATGCTCAAAAGCATCTCTCCTGATTTAACAGGTCCTTCCTGTGCCAGCAGGCTCAGGGCCTTTGTGACTTTCCTGATTAGAAGAAAGAAGTTGCGTCAGCCAAGTGCAGTGCAAGAAAGCCCATCACAGTTATCTCCAGAAGCCTAGGGAGGGCTGGATCCCTATTTAGTGGCTTCCCCCATGCCTTGCATAGAGGGTCACCACTTTCCCATGCAAAACGTGCACAAAGCACAACTGCTTTTATTTGGCAGGATTTTTCCCCATCAATTTTCATAAGCGCCCAGATGATACAAGCAGGGATATTTGCAGGACTATAGGTACATAAAACCCTACATTTCACACATCCATTTCACACACAGAGTAAATATACTCTGATGGCAACGAAGGGGAAAAATCCCACAGAAAAGGAAAAAAAAAAAAAAAAAAAAGGCATTTTCAGCAGTAAAAATTTTGACTGTTACATGAAATACAAAAATAAACCTCTATAAAATAAAGTCACCACAAATGAGGCTGCCACATTGACCCAAGTTATCAAATAATAATAAAAAAACCTGTTTATGTTGTTTGTCCTTTTTTTCCCCCCGATCCCTTAAAAACAACATTAACACTTCTGAATGGACACAGATGGAACAAGAAGAGGGCACAAGGAAAGGGCAGTACAATCTAGCCACTGGCTGAGATATTTCCTGAGAAGAAAGAGCAAACAAGCAAGAGCTTGCAACTCACTTAAGGACTCATGCAGGTAAGCAAGCCCACAGCCTGGAAGCAAGAGTATGGCTGCTGGTGCACAAAGAGTTACGTTGCAACGTTTTTGGTTGGTGTACGCATGGAGCTGAGGGGTTACCTGGAACTTCACAGGTACAGAAATGGTGCCCACATCCCAGCAGGGGTAAGAGATGGAAGTCTGAGTTGTTGTTCCAGGCAAGGCAAGAGCTCGTCTGTGTTATTAAATGCGCCCTCGCAACTTATGTGAAAACAAGTTGCTTTGTATTCCTAGTGATTTGTCTCAGTAGCTATCCTAACCAAGGACAACAGCCAAAGTTAAAGCCTTTCAGCTGTCTACGGGCTTGGATTGTATGCTATTGCAAGAACAGAGAGCCATCATCTTCCCTGACTTCCTATCAGCGCTCCACGCCAGCATCTGCTCTCCACAAAGCTCCATAGAAGTGTCAGGCTCCTTTCCCAGGCAGCTACGCAGGCCAGTGGTGAGGCTGAGCATAATCACAGCTCTGCCTCATCTCAGCAAAGCCAGCAGCAGAACTGCAGCTGCCAGGAGAAGATGAAGAGTGTGGCAGGACAGGCTCAGCGTTGTGCTATAAGCAAGTTGTACAGTGAGGCACTGCAGCCAAGCTCAGCTGCCATGAACAAGACTGCCAAGTGAGTAACCTGTACTGGGCTGGGTAGACAAACCAGTATCCAGACACTCAGCTTTGCAGCTTAAAAATGCACTTGGCAAAAAAAAAAAAAAAAAAAAAGTCAGCAAGACAAAAGAATTGGGATGACAGAAGGCAAGGGGACAAGGCTGCTTCTTACTGCAAGAGCAGGATGATTTTCAAAGAGTCGAGGGAAAACAAACCATCAAAAGAAGAAAAAGAAACAAGCACATGAGCAAATCTGCACAGAGGACTTAAAACTTGGAGATGCCACTGTGCCCTGGAGAACAATAGTTTGATCCTGACCGGAGCTTGCCTGGTGTGCTGAACAGAGCAGAGTCAGCACACATTCTGCACACTGGCACTCCATGGCTACCTCAAAGTGGCTTCTAACTGTAATCTTTGGATTTAATTCTCAGTGCCCATGTGGCCCCATGTGTGTAAGACATATTCATGTTCAGATATAAGCTACCATGCTCAAGTGATTCAGTAACTGAACTAGGAGTTACAGTAGTTCTTAACATTGTTTCTGTGGAATTCCTTGGCTTGCACCGCCTGGAACCTCAAAGCACGTGACCACAGGGATCTCCTCGGGCATTTAAATTCATTTGCATGATTCTCCCCAACCCACAACTCACAGCTTCATCAACTCCCTGGCATGCCTTAAAAGCCATGCACACAAAGGCTTAATTTCAATTGAAATAGTCTTTTCCTCCTAACTGTCCTATCCTATACCCTGAAGCTTGGTTGAATGCTCTAAACAAATTGCTGGGAACCCTAGAAATAAACACAGCAGTCAAGGAGTTTTATTCTGTAGGCAACTTCTTCCTCACCAGCCCCAGGTTCCTGTTTTGGATCGTGAACTCTGTGAGAATGCTCTCTCTTTTCTGCAAGCTAACACACCTGATTGCCTCCATTGCTATCCAGCAGAAGAAGAAATACACATTCCCTCTTAGAACTCTTTGCTCAACCATCCTAACACGGAAAGGACACACAACTAAGACATTTTGCTGCACTTATCTTGGATTTTTCTCCCTCTTATGTGCATTTCTATTTGTGAAAGCTCCAGCCAAAGCTTAAAAATAAAAGGAAAGCCTGAAAGGAATAGAAGAGGGAGCTGTTATTAGCTTGTTGATTCACACAGCTCACTGGTGGCTAGATTGTACGGCACTGCTTGACTGATCACATGTGAACAGAAAAGTGAAATGAACAAACGTTCCTTACTAACATGATGACACTTAAAAAGGAGATCCTGAGAGTGGAAGGTGGATCCCCCAAAGGGTAAGGATTTGAGAAAGTTGCCTGGCAGTTCCAGTAATGTTTGCTACAGAAGAGTCAGTACCAAAGCAAAGGCTAGCATAGTTTACTGCTTCCTACGGGAACCTGGAAAGCAGAACAGAAACAAAAAAAACAATCAGTAAGGACAGATCCCAAGGAAGAAAATACAATGACCTGCAGTCATATTACTTGTACTGCCCTGCTGGCTGTCTGAATTGGTAAAGTCAAACATCAAAATGAGAATTGTACATTACTTTTCTGAAACTAAAGGAAGCATAGATCCACAAGACAGGCACTTATTGCTTCCAGGCTGTGAACAGCACTGCAGCCACATTTCAGTCTTACTAAAAAAAAAACACAGAATGAACATGGAGCTTACACTCTATATGAACTGCCATCAAATTCCAGCTCTTGTGCTCTATAACCATCAATAAAGCTTTCCAAACTTCAAATTTAAGCTACAATCAGTGGAATTGGAAGCAATCTGAACCACTGAGTCAAACTCTGGCTGCACCTTTCTTCCCTCAGGGACTCCAGAGGTAACTCAGACAACTGGCATTCAGATTTCAAGAGCTGGAGGGAAGGTGATCCTAAATATACTGCACTGCTGCCAAACTGTTTCAGGAAATGAGCCAACAAAACAGTTGAGATGCAACAGGAACAAAACAAGTCTGTTCTCAGGACAAGCTTCTGTATCATCCCACTCACTCACCAGACAGGAGAGACTCTGAGGCTTTTTGTCATGTATTGAATTGTTTTATATTAGTGAGTCACCTAAAACCCATCACATCATTGTCCTGATGTTATTTCTCCTTCATTTGCTGCCTGAGTTTACAGTCATTTATCATTGAGAGATCATAGAGGACAAGCAAAGAGCACTCTGGCAAACTTGAGGCAAACCAATTCAGCTATTTACTCTCTCAGCGAGACAAGTGCTAAGCAAGTAAAGCTCAAACACTGAACGGCATCACCTATCTGTTGGGACAATAATATCCATTCTTCCTCTTTTAACTGCTCCGTCCTTCAGGCTAGTTAGCTGAAGAAAAAAGCCCACAATAACCCTTATGCTGAGCCAGCTGCAGACTTGATCCTACCTTTAGGAGAGTGCTCAGGTTTGGAAAACTGGCGTAAGGGGCTGGGCTGGCTTGTGTAATACCGAGCGTGCTCAAAGTCATCGAGGAGAGGTTGTGATCTGCCAACCATGAGAAAGGAAAGCAAAAAAAGTACTTAAAAAAAAACAACAGTATAAAATTAAAAGGCACAGGATCATGGCAAAAAGAACATCTCATCTGTCTGAACTGTCCCTGCCAGTTTGATGCAAACCGTGCCTGATCCAAGCTTTCCACCTGCAGGCCAGTTCCTCCATTACAAAATTTGATGCAAACCTCAAATGGAAACATTTCAAGTGTTTAACACGTGTCCTGTTCTCATCCCAGAGCATTCTAGTGGGATCTCGGTCTCCACCTGAACACTTTTGTTGGTTTTTTTTGTAAATTAAACAAAAAGTTGTAAGGTGCTATCAGGATTGGAAATCAAAACCGTCAGAGTCATTTCCAGCATCCAGTTCCACATCAGAAGCACCAGACCAAGGTTACAAAGAGATTCAGAAGATGCACAGCATTACAGGACGATCCCACCAGCTCAAGAATGAGGCTGTCTGAAGCACAACACACTCACTGCAATGGGGTGTTCCCACACAGCTACAGGAGCAGTGTACAGGGCTCAGCTGGGGAGCAAGGACACAAGGGAGCAGCTGCGTAAATGCAGTGTGATTATTCCTTCCTGCCCAGAAATGTCATTTGGTTTCACATTCCCGGCAGCTCTTTAACCCTCTTGATGCTTTTCTGCCATTTAACAAATGTCACTGCACAGGCTCATCAATCTCTGTCAGCTTCAGGCAGGAAGACCAATACGGCCAGATGCCATAAGCACAGAGAGTGACACACGTCGCCAAGCACTTCATGAGCTCTGTGTCAGACATCCTCTTCCCGTGCTAAGAGCTCTGCTCTCTGCCAAGCCCCTTATGAGTCAGGCTGCTCACCCCACAACTGCTCCCATGACTCAGCTCTTGAGCACCTTCCTGAATGCGTTTCTCCAGATCTACCAGCTGTACGTTCAGCTCACCTTGAAGACTTATCACCTTTGTGTCGCTGAGTTTCTGGTCCTTCTTTTGACCTTGCGCGCGGGGACTCACTTGCATCATGCTGATGGGAAGAAGGGAAAGCAGTTCACATCTGTATGCCTTGCAAGACACCAGCCAGTTGCATCAAGACTGCCTCAGCTCCTTTTGTGCTCTGGTTATGCATGCTAACCATAACCAGACGTGTGCAAACAGGATTAGGACTAGTTTTCAGTAACTGAAACTCAGCCTTGCTGAGCCAAACATAAGCTTTGCTCTAAATTCAGGACAGCACTGAGGGTCCCATCTGAAAACTAGGGTCAAGTGCATATGGTCTGCGTGTAAGAACTGCATGCAGCAGGGCTCATCACAAGGGACAGCTGCACACAGCTGTGCTGCTGCAACTGCTCAAACACGGTAAGGAGTCCAAAAACATGAACTACCTTCAGCTGGCCCCAAGATTAACATAACACCCCCTTTAGCACATTACTACGGCAGACTGAAATCTATTTCTTATCTCCTTCCACAACAGCTAGCCAAAGTTCTGCAGCATAACTCACAAAAAACCTAGCGTAGGCTTGATATACTCAATAGTTCGGTCACAGTGCCAATTTCATTATGAAGCAGTGACAACTGGAGCAGCTGCACTGTCCTTGTACCTGTGATGACCAAAGAGAACCAGCTACTGCTGTTATTGCTCCAGCCAGGACTTCAACATAGGGAATGCTCTGTCTGCAAAGTAGCTGAATAACAGGCAACAGGACCCTTCTCACACAAGGGTCTGTCTGGTTCCTCCTGGCCATATGTTACACTCTCACCATCCTCTAGAACAACATTTCAGCATTTCATCTGTGAGGCCTCCTGAAGCTTGACGTACCTTCCAGTCTTGATCATTTCTCTTTCTTTCAAAGGAAGACTTTTCTTTCTCCCTCCCTTTCTTGAAAGCCTTTTTTTCCTCTGCCATCAAGAGACGAGCAATCTCCTGAAAGGGAAAACAGAGTGTCAGAAGGTTTTATTGCTCTTGAGGGTTTGAGCTGCTTATATCCTTTTCTTTGCTGTGTCAAATGGGTGCAAAGCCAGGATTAATGAAATCTGCGATCAGGAATCAAATGCCAGAGAAGAAGTGAAATGGACTACATGCATCATGCCCAGAGGGTCCCGTGATTCACCTGGCTTGTGTTAGCAGGGCCTTTCTGCCCTTTGTTTCTTTTCCTTCAATGCTGAGTTCATCTTGCAGCATCTCTGAGAACCCCCTAAGAGGGTTCAGCTAGAAGAGATGCTCTTCTGCAGCCACATAGCTCCTTCCTTTGTCACAGCTGCAATAGGCAGCACAACTCCCTGCTTGGCTAACCTGAACACAGACATGAAAACCAGCCAGAAATAGACCTCACTAGAGGCCTGAACTTTCTCTACACAAAGGGAGATGGACAATTAGAGGGTCAGAGAGGACAGGTGGAGTTCAGTAGTTTCCACGAGTAAAGGAATACTACAACCATTTAGCTTCTTACCTCATCTTGGGCCACTTGAGCTGCCATCTGATCTGCTTGGTTGGCCTTGAAAAAAGGGAAAGAAACAAAACAGTAATATCTATGAATTATTCAGATACATCAACCTATTGGACAAGGCAAGTAAGTTTCCCTAGGAATGCACTACCATCCTCTTCAAACATACTGAATCAGTTCAACCCAATACCAAAGTGGCGTTTCAGCAGAGTTTAGTCCCCACCTATCTGCCAAGACGCTCCATAATCCATAAATGTTCACTCTACCACTCTCTTCCAAGATACTGGCCTGTCTCACTTCTCAGTTCAGCACACTGTTTACAGGCCATCTTCACTTGCCTGAAAGCATTCATTTAATACCACTCTGCTTCTACCATTTAGTTTTCAAGTGTGAAATTCGGGACAAAAGACTCTACTGGCTGGACAGAAGCTTTCACTCCACAAGCAGCCATGGGAAGCAGAGATGACCATCAGAACACAGGAACAAGACCTGAGGCCTAAGTCACAGTCAAATGCAAAAGGTTTGCAGATTCAAGTTATCGCTGATGGGTACCTTAATTTCTTTAATGTGACCAATACATTCTCTCTACTCACCAGGAGCTCTTCCTCTTGCAGTTTCCGAGCAATCTCTGCATCAGACAATTCCTGTTCCCTTCGGGGTTTGTTGTAAATGGTTTGCTTTGTCCCCCTCAACTTAGTTCCTACGGAATTGAGAGAGAAGAATCAACTCATCTATTCCCTGAATGCTTCAGAGAAAGGAAATCCCCACCATTTTCTCAGCCACCTGCAAAGCTTCCACTCAGGGAGCCCACAAACCACTACAGCATATCTGCCAAGCAAACATTTTGAGAACACTTTAGCTAAGGTGCAGCATGCACCTTAGAGTGAGTTTTTTCTATATGTACAGTTACACTCCATTTTATATAACAAAGGTAACTGTATGACAGAAAAGCCATGACTCTTGCTGCAGCTTTTGCTGGCATGGTGATGATACCAAAGGAATCAGATCTTTTACTCTGTCAATTCAAGCTGGCAAAACTCAACAGCAGAGAGCAGCCTGATGTGTTTGCTACAAGCACAGCAGAGTTCAGAAACACTCCAGAGCAACATGGGCTGCAAAAGGTGTCTGGGACAGATTCACACAAGGTTTCTGACAGTTTTGTTCTTTGGTCTGACCCACGGATTTTGCAATACACAGTTAGAAAACACGTAAACATTTGTGGAGTTCATACATGGTTCAGGCCTTGCAGTGCTGCAAGGTACACAGGTTTTTGTTTTGTTCTTAATATTTATTTCAAAGATAAGGTTTTTGTTTTTGTTTTAATTTTCATTTCAAAGTTAAACCACCTGCAAGCGTTTTAATGTACTGCATTTTGAATCCCTCCATAGTCTATTTGCAATAGACACTTCCAAAGGAGTCCTGCTACATCTCTGTTACAAAATGCATGATCTCATTCACATACAATGAATGCCTTCCCCTTCCAACTGCAGTTGGAACTGTAATGTTCAGCAATCTCAGACATTTAAATGAGCTTCTGCTTTATATCCGAAATATACCACTACACAGATGTCTGTGTTTCTTCCATTCCAAACTCAGAAAATAAGCCTCATTCCCATCCTCCTGTTCACACATTGATTGCAAATACATGTTACATCCTGATGGGCCACATACCAATTTTCTGATCAGGTGAGAGTGAGGAAAAAAAAAAAAAAAAGACATTTTTAGAGGTCAGTAGGTTACCTGCTGTGCATTTATCAAACTACCTTCATACCTGATGGCGCATCCCAAATACTTCAAACTACAGAAGGGACAGAGACTTCAGGCATCGATCCAGAATCAAAACATGGAACAGGTATTAAAAACTGATACATAGGGTATTTTTGCTTTTTTGTTTCCCTTAAGTCAACTGACCAATGATCTTAAGCCCACAGCACTCCTCTTGCAAGTTTGAGCATAAAAAGAAACCTTTCAGTAGTTCTGGAGGTTCCAGTTAAGCATACAGCATGGCCTTTCAGGAACAGTTTGATCAATCCAAGCTGGAAAGAGCTGCAGTCACAAACCAGCAAAGGAACTCCAGCAAAAAGCACCAGCTTGGTCAGAGTTAAAATACAGAGACTGCTTTCATGGCCATGGTAAATACAGCCTTTATTTCCACGCTGGAATAAATAGCCCACACACCATCGCCCCTATGAAGAACAAAACTGAATTTCCAGGAATTGTTCACCAAACAGCCAGAGACTGGGCTTGCCTTACACACAGACTGGTGCCAGTCTTCATATGCTCAGAAGGCAATAAGTGTTACTTCCACATCACTTCTGCCCACATTCAGGGAGCACAAAGATCAGCCTGATTCCCACAGGACAAGGATAAGAGCTTCCAGCTATTCAGACTTGGTGTCAGTGTGATCAGAAACTGAGTCACTCGGGCCCGTGTTATATGATAGCTCAGTTAACATCTTCCACTGCCCTAAAGAAAAGTTTTGCATGATGAACAAAGAACAATGCTCCTGGCACCTCTGCAGACAGACATGCATCATCTCACCCACCTCACACAGGTGAGGACCAGATGCAGAGCCTGAAGCATGAGTTACCCACCCTGTGACAGGCATAGATACAAGCCTCTAAACTCCTACTTTCACTAAGAAACCAGTTCTTACTCCGATTAGGTTAAAAAGCAGTAAGATGTATCTTGATTTTTGAAGGTCAACACTCCCCTGGAACTATTTAACAGAAACTACAGACCACAGAAAAATCTACTTGTACAGAATTTGATGAAAACCTCATCTTTACTTTTGCAGTAAGCTTCTCAATGGAAATTGGGAGGAAGCTGCTGGCTTGTTAGGCTTAAGCAAACTGTCCTCATTTATGGCCTTGTATCCTACATCAAATCCCATTCCTGTGATAAAGAACCACAGAACAAAGTATCTCAATGCAAATTCAAAAGGGAATTCTAACACAAGATAAAGGGTACCATTTCCAACAATACCTTCTTACCTATCCTCTTTGATGCCATGGGGACACGTCAGGAAATAAACAGTGAGAGTCTTAGTGGCTAAGATGAATCTCATTAAATAGAGGAGAAACCAAGGCAGGATTCACCAGGTACACACTGCAGACTGATATTGGAGATTAAGTGTCTTCAGAAGAAAACCCCAGTTTCAGATAAGAGGATGGGGCAATCAAAGGTCCATCCTCACGCACACGTATACCTTCCCCATCACTTGGTTACCTGAGTCTTTCCGGCAGTCTCCAACCTCTTCCTGGCTCACAGTGTGTGGGGATGGGGAAGGTCTCCTGTGTCCTGCCCTTTTGCAGTCTCTCTCCTCACCCCTCCTGTGATCTTTCTGGGATTTGGACTCCTGGAGTTTGCCCTCATGCTCCATCCCATGAGAAGAGTGGCCTCGATAGCGGGACTTGCGGCTCTCATGGTGCACCAGCTGGCTGCCGCCCCGACGCCAGGTCTCCTGCTCAGCCTCCAGTTCCACATCAAGAACAGGAAGGTGCTTTGCTCCATCTCGCCTTGTCGGCTTTCTACAGCACTGTGCCTGCTCTGCGAGTCCACGCTCCGACTCCAGGTCGAGACTGAGAGGTCTCCAAGACTTCTCCCTGCCAGGTGTGCTCCTGTCCTGCAGTTCCCAGTTTTCAGTGTGCTCATCAGCACCACGATCAGCCTCTCTTTCCAGGACAAGGCTGGGAGGTCTCCCAGACCCACCGTGGCTGGCAGATTTGCACCTCTGCCGCTGGCTATTGGTGGCCTCACTTGGTTGAGGAGACCTACGGTGATCCTCCAATGGGGCATACCTGTGTTGGGAGGCACTGGGGGATAAAGGTGAGCGTGCTTTTCGGTGCTCTCTCTGTCGGTGTGTGCGCCTATCGTCACCACGCGCCCTGCAAGGCTCAGAAACCTGCTCCCTGCGATCAGCCCGGAGGTGCTCTGAGCAGCAGGGGAGGGACAAACAAGGAGCTGGTTAGTGACATGGGGCTAATGGGAGCTCAGTGAAGCCAGAATCAGTCCGAATCAAGGAGAAGCTGGAAACAGAGGTAAAGCACAGAGCGGCTGGGAAGAAATGAACGGGGACATAATGTTCCACAAAATGCTACAGCAGAGAGTGGAATGGGGGCTCTGCTTACATCAGGGTAATACAGGAGGCAGTGGGGTTAGAGCAGAAAGCACAGTTGCAGCCCAAAAGCATGCCTGAACATGTCCTAAGGTGAGGACAAACCAATAAAGAAGATTAAGGATTTTTACTGATTCCATTAGAGCTGCAGAACAGAGCAGAGCAACCCATCTCCTGGTGATCTGTCTCTGCTGTGGGACATGGCACTCTCAGGAGGTAAGGCTGGGGAAGCAACAGGAGCTTAAGGCCAGGAGACTCCAAGCAGAGACTCAGGTTGGATCTTGGTTTATGAGCATTCACACCTCACACTGGCTTTAATTACACGGCTGTTCACCAGAAATAAAAGCCTCACCTTTATGGGCAAAGACCCACAGCAAGTGGGAAGAAGAAAAAGAGCTGGGATGGAATTGATTTTTCTTTATATTTAAAGAGAAAGAAGACAGACAGCTACTGCATCCACATACTTTCCACCACAAACTGTCACCTGATGCTCCTGAAGTCACAGGAGTTTCAGGCTATTCATCACATAAACAGAAGTTTGGCTTGACTGCAGAGAGGGCTACAGCAGCTTAAGGGCAGGATAAGTTTTTGCAGCAACCAAGCTCCTGACCTCAGCAGCAGAGCTGGAAAAAGCCGCCTACTCAGCAGCTTAGTGTGGCTGTTTCCTCTGTGCTTTCCAAAAAGCAGGTGGAAATTTTTCTTTGCTTTTAGTTTCAGTAATAAAGCAGTCACAACTGTACGGATGCAGAAGTCTGAGTGTATATAATCTGTTCATCTATTTCATTTCTAATCAACCTATTTGCTGAGAAAGAAATCAATGCACTGAGTGAACCGTTATCTCCCCAGCAGCTTTTCAAAGCAAATGTGTACTGCTGCAGAAAAATCCCTTCAAGCAGAGGCTGATTTGAAACAGAAACATACAAAGAAAAGTGTAAGATTTTCCTGCTGCATTGCTAGGAGTTTTTATAGCTTCTGAAAACATATAATAGATTTCCCAGCACCTTCTGTCTTAACAAATAGCTTTGCCTTCTCTACAATCATCCAGATTTCAGAACTAAGAAAACAAATCAAAAAACTTAATGTTCCTTTCAAGTCATACTATCCAGAAAAATACCTTCTTCTGAGCCAGCAAAAATAGAGCCTACTGAAAACCTATCTTGAAAACAAATGGGTTCTGTTTGTGTGACTTTCAGAATAACCACAGCAGCTCCTGTTAGCTGGTAGGTTTTCGTGTTCAGTTTTAGACTGTTAGCACGGCTTACAGAAGAGAGACATCCAGTGCAACAATTTAAGTGACTTACTGAACAACGTGCACCAGAATCTGAAGGTAAGAGTCAGAAATGGTTTTTCATTGATTTCTGAATGATATTAACAGAGGCCTAAGAATGAATTCATTTTGCCATTTAGGGAAAGCTTGATGATTTGGCAGAATAGAAAAGGAGATTATGCAAGAGTAAAGTATGGCTGGGTTACAAAAGGTTTGGTGCAGGAAACACAATCATGCCAGACAGCCCAGGCAGGAAATTTGCTTTTTGGTTATCTCAAGGCTATTAACTCCTCAGCAGGCACTGGTTTCCACAGTACCATCTGTGGGAGCCAAGTAAACACTCTTTAGGTCCTGGTGTTATTCTCTCAAGCAGCATGTGACTAAGCTAATAGTGAAATATTTTTCATGGCACGGACACTTCTGGTAGGAACTCTGCTTTCTTTCATGTTTATTTTTCCACTTCTTAAAGGCTTGGTTTGCTCTGGAGCAATAACCCTAATGCACACTCCTCCTGAATGGGGTAAGTTTTTATTTGGTCAAGGCAGACTAAAATCCAAATAAAGCAAGGGCTTTTCTTTTGTGTTTAAGTTCACAGGTAATGAGGACAAAACAAACAAAGAATGATGAAACCTCATCAAATGGTGCCCAAATATTTAAAGACCTTTAATTAAAGTGCTAGACAATCCAGACATCCAAACCCATTTCAGTCCCTTCTAGTTTTAAGGAACAAGGATCAAGAGCCGCAATACAACCAACAGGCAATAAATCCTTCTAGCACACTCCCAAAACTACAGATCACAGCAGGGAGGAAAATTAGACCCCCAAAACACCCTGCTCTCCAAATCTGTAGCAATCAAAGTGCAGAGTCACAGGCTTCTTTCTGTCAGCTGCACTGTTACAAAAATCCATTCTGTGGTACCATCTCTGCCTGGCAACACTATTGCCTCTACTGTAATTTTTCCAGGGACTCGACCCATTTAATTCCGAAACAAACTGTGGGTTGGCTATAGAACTCTCAGACCAAAGTCTTTCCAGCTTTGCACACATAACAGAACTGGTAGCCATAAAGTTTTCATCTAGTTACTGCTGCGCACTTTGTGCTGTGCATTTCCTTGGCCCTCCTTGAGCTTCTACTCAAATGCAACTACAATATTTTGCCTGAGTTCAGATGAAAATATTTTAAATGGCCAGCAGTATGGATGTTAAGGAGAGAAATAAGAGATTTGATTTCCACCTTCATAATCTGCTGATCAAAAGCAACCCATCTCTTCCCCACCACATTTTCTAAGATAGAACACAAGAGCCACCACCAGTGCATAGCAAAGCAAACACCACATTGCTCCATAATTAAACACACGCAGATTCTCCCCTCTCAATTTAAAGAAAGTTCACATTTGATTGCAAAAGACGTCCAGAAGAAAGCAACACAGCGCTGAGTCGTATCTTCTTCATAAAATGCAGTCCCAGAGGATAATCATAGCAAAGATTCTGGGGAGATGATCTTGTTATTCAGTAAGTCATTCAAAGCAGTTGTGCTAATTTTTGGAGTTGGATACATACCTGAATGGATTATTTTTTTGTTTGAAAAGCTGTTCCATGAACCAGCAATTGCTTCTGTATGCAAGTAGCAGTGCCAGCACCACAGATGAGCACATACATTCAAACAGAAACAGTTTTAAGTGTGGAATTGCATCTGCATTTCTCTTCTGCACAGCTGTGGCACCATACAGAAATAGCTGACTTACCCGTACTCTCAGCTATTGTTTTTTCCTCCACAAATAATTTCTGACTTTAGAATAAAGTCAGATCCTGACCCTGGAAATTCGTGCAATGCTATAATACAGAATGCAGGACTGAATGCAAGTAAGGAAAATCACCCTAACAAACTACCCAGATCACCAGTTTCACCTACAGCACCATGATCTTGATCCCTTTTACAAGCAGAAACTTACCTCCATTTTCTGAATAATAGCTATCCTCATAGACTTTGTGTCCCTGGGATTCTGGGTAGTGCTTCTTGCGCTTTTTTTCTTCCTGCAATTCTTTCTGTTGTAGGAGACGGGCAATGTCCTGCAGAGATGGAAGAAAATCATTACCTTCCCCACAGAACATATCCAGATGGTTCTTATTAGACCGCAATTATAAAAATCCTCATAGTTTTATTTTTTAAGACAACACTGACAGGGTTACTCTTGCATTCAAACCATGGACCGGACGGGGCTTCCAGCTTAGTGGCTGGTAAGAGGCAATATCAGCAACTAGCACACGACCCACCACTGAGCCTACCCAACAACTTGCAGGTTCCTAATCCATCTATATGCAAGTCTACTAAGTAGTAACTGCCAAAAAGTGGTAGGAGGGATTTCCTGTGCAACCTTAGGCTTTCAACAACACCTTTGAGGATCACACAACTAGTGGTAGCCAAGAAAAAACACAGAAGCACAGACTGTCCCAGGCTGACAGCACTTCTGACTGAAAGCAGTTCCCAGACCAAGACAGGAACTTGCTTCAAACAGGATTTAATTTATAGGGTTCATAGCATGACAAGCAGGGAGATGCATCAATTTGACAGAGGTTGAAGGAAAAGAAAAATCAAATGGGACGTCAGGAAAGAAGAGCTACACACAGCACAGGAGTGCAGTGGGGACTGTAGGCCATTTATCTTGTTGCTGATTTGGTAGATAGGCAATCAAAGAGCAGCACTCCATTTTCTTAATCGGTTTTCCTTCAAGATGACTAATGGTGCAACAAGGCCTAGCAACAGTCAATAGCTCTTTGGGGCTTCCTCACTTGGGGCCTGATCTGAAGCTAGGAAGAGAAGCTGGAAGATACCAGCTGGACAGCCTTACCCTTGGATGATATTCATCTAAGCGTCCACTCAGAATGTACGTGACAGGTAGGAAAAACAACAGTGAAATGCATAGTCAGAGCTGAAACTCTCCAAAAGCAAAGCAAGCACTGGAGGGCAATGGATGAATGTTCAAATACCAATTATTATTTCAGTATTCAGATCATATTTGTATGGCAACAAGCTTTGTTAAGGACCTGAGGATACCAGGCTCCTTATTAAAAAAAAAGTATTTCCCTTTGGCAAGTTTAAACTCTAACAAGAGGAGCAAGTCTGTAAATACATGGGCTTAAACATATTATCCCAAGGACTGAGACAGTTCAGGACTTGCAAATCTGTATAAGCCATTAACTTAGCGCCATTACTGGGTACTTTATTTTAAAACCCTGCACATCTGGCTGGATATGCCTGAACACTGGGAAATGCCACATACCTTCATGTGCGACAAATTCAGGACAAATCTGACACATGCCCAATACCAGCATAATTCAGCATTTCTTGCAAGATAGGTGGACAGATGCAATACTGAGGGCCACAGGAATGGTTCTGACAGGATCCCCACTCTGCCACCTGACAAACCCCTTAGGCACTGCACAGCCCCACATCAGCACAGGAGCCCACCCAAAAGAAGTAACACTGGGGACCATAGAAGGACAGCAGGACTGATTCAAGCCCTCCTATTGCAAAGTCAGGCAGTATTGCTTCACCTTCAGTATTTATCTGCAGCCTAACCCAGCACATATCTGCTTCAGCCACACTCCAGAACTACCTATTAACCAACAGGAAGAGAAGGAATATTTGTGGCTTTTCCTCATCACATTGAGTTATAATCATCTGAAGACTGCTCCCAGCATCCAAAGATAATCAGTAGGCTAGTTTGAGATGTTGCAGGGACTTGCTGTCAGACTGCTGACATCCCAGAAGCCCTCTGCTTAAACCTGTGTGGCTGCAATACTGCTGTCAGCAGAAGCTTCGTTTCTCCTTCATTTTCGTCAGGAAAATAAGAGAGATGGTCACATTTACAGCATAAATCCTTTAGCCAGTGCTCCTCTCTCTCCCACTGCATGATCCTCTTGGATGCTTCTCCATCTTTCTGGCCAGCCTTTCTGTACTTGTTTGGATTTAATGGTACTAGAAGCAAATGAAGTCTTGAACAAGCAAACTGAAGTTAGCTAGACAAATTAGTGCTAGCTCTTCCAAGAAATAGCCTTGTGTTTAAATGCTTCCCATAGAGAAAATGCCACTAGCTGCCTCTTCAGCACTGTAAAACTACCTGAATTTCTCAGGGACCTACCTGCAATCAAATACAGGGACACACTCCAAGCTCACATACACGTTCCTCCAATCCAGGACTTTCTGGACACCTCAGGAAGGCCTACTATTATTTGCCCTCTTTGTTAGCATGGCATTAGCATCAACCCTCGCAGGCTACAAATGTATCTGACACGTGTAATAGGGCTCCCTGAAATCTCTGTGCATGCTGATAATCCATGAAGATCAGTACTGAGAGCAGGCAACGCGGCTTCTGCAGCTAATAACCAAGAAATGCCTGCACTAAAATGGCTGATACAAGTAGCTCTGCCATCTTTCAAAGTTACCTCATCTTTTTCCTCTTGCCTGCGTCGCTGCTCTGCTTCAAAAACCAGCTTCACTTGGATTTCCTGAGCAATCTCTGAGTCCTGCCGTTCCCTAGAAGAGAAGGAAACAAGGATTGTAAGTACCTAAAATCATAGACATCAGTCTGGAAAGAGGGATAAAAAGAACTAAAAGCAGCTATTCAGTTCACACAGAAGAGTTATTATTCCTCAGCAATAGTGCAGAGCCCATGAATTCTCAGCAGAGACCAGGACTCCCTGTACTTAATGCTGCTCAAATTTAGAAAATCGATCCCAAACCTTCCATGATCAAAGTACAAAGATGAGAAAACAAACTCATAGGCAGCTTGCTAAGAAAGGAGATAGGAACAATAAGACAGAGCAGGCCAAGGAAGTACATAGGAGTCTCTGCAAACAGCAGTCTAACGCTGCTGAGGAGCACTTGTATGTGTGGTGCCAATGGAAGAGTTTAGGGGTAAGGTTAATACAAGCATTTCTGGATTTCTGAATGAGAAATGCTGCTGAGGTGGGATGAAATGCAAAAGCAGAAGCAGTCAGTAGGAAAAACAGCAGTGTGCATCAGAATGAGGGGTGGGAAGCAATCATCACAGCACCACACAGGACTATATTAACTGGAGAACAGAAAAACAGTAATTGTGACATGAAACGTCATACTTCCATGAGTTACATCTTTCCTAGTCTATCCACCCAGATGAATTTGTGGAATGTCATGCAGAAAGTATCTGAAAGAATTGCACAGTGCTCAGCTGCAAGCTCTGATGCCCAGCAAACAGGCCTGAATGATAGCCAAGGTTCTTTGGGACAATCCAGAACAGGGCTGGGGGATTTGAGAATGAAGATTAAGAGCTCTCTCTTTCAGGATTGTTGAAATTGAGTCAGTGACTGCTCCAAACAGGTCAGAGGAAAAAAGGAAAAAATAAAATCTATCAATCTAAAGGTATCTCTGCAGTTGCAAATGCTAAAAGGTAAGGCACAGGAGACAGGAATGAGAATAGCAACTGGCAGAGATTGCTTTATCAGGATACAGTCTTTCAAAGAATATGCTGGCAGTGATCAGATAGGTGATGGGAGGACAACCAAGAGCATATTATGGAAGTCAGGCAAATACTTCAAGAGAAGCAGGTTCAGCTACATGAAAGGTACATGCACAGGGTAGGCTGGAGCACCTGTTCTTGTCTTGAGGAAGGATCAGGGTTTAAATGACCTGGCACACTTGGAGGCAATGGACTAAAATGCAGCAAAGCTGAGAGAACTGGCATTGCTGGAGCAACCAATGGCACGACAGTGGCTTATTTCATAGATGAAGAACAGAAGTGCAAGGAGTTGGTTAGGTGGTGTAGGGTGGGACACTGCAAGAAGTGCATTAGAGGAGAAATATCACCAAAAAACATCTAATCTGTTAAAGAAAAAAAAAAAAAAAAAAAAAAAAAAAAGGAACATGAAACACATGAAAGGAAAAAAAGCTTTTTTTATTTATGTCAATTGCCCCTCAGAAACAGATCTACAGTTGGGTACTGTGTGTTATTCATGCTTCCTCTTCCTTCTCCAAACACACAAGAACCCCATGTCCACGTCACAATGTGATGTTTCCTTCCCTTTCCTAAACCATGTTTGTAAACATTTGCTCACATTCATAAATTGACCCAGGCCTAGAGACATCCTAGAAGGCCCTGGCAAGTGTGTATGTTTGTGTTGCACCTGACTGCAGAGAAATCTATTTAGAAGCACACAGGTCAAACATAGTTCGTAAACCTGCTCTATCAAAAGGGAATGTTGGCAAACCTGGAACAGGAAACCAGTACCAAGCAAAAAGACAACTGAACATGCAAACCCTAGAAGCATATTGTCAGTGTGCATAAAATACTAGATCTTTTACGAGGCCAATCTCAGATTACACGGATTCATGTAAGAAAATAAATTAGAAAGGTCAAACACATCAATGTGTTTGAGTCTGCCGTCCCTCCTGACACCTGCAAACAAAGCTAAGGTGATGAGTTCACTGGCGCCAGCTAATTGCTGAATGCTTAAAATCCATCTTTCTCAGACAAGCACAAGACAAACAGCTAACTGTCTTCCAGAACCAAGGCAACAAGGTCACTGCCTCCCCATTCACAGCAAAGAATACCAAAAGCAATGCACAAGCAGAAGTGCTTTCTTGTTCCTGATGACATGCATCCTGCTGTACTCCATATCAAGCTCTTTCAAAACCACTGAACAGAGACAAAGGATTGGATTTTGTCTTTTCTTGTTGCTCAGTGGTAATTAAATCCCGAGACTTGATTAGTTATTTAACATAGGCTAGTGTTTCAACTTGACTTGAACGTAAGCAAAAAGGTTAAAGAACTTGGACAGCATTTCTTGTCCTCTAGTTTCTTTACTGTGAATTCAATGGCTTTAGTCTCCAGCAATCAGCCAGAGCAATATAAACATCCCCACCTCCAAACCTCACACTGAGGTGCCCTTCATGCCCACACAGCCAGCAGTGTTACTGTCAAGGAAACACCAGCTTAGAGAACAATAAAAAAAATAAAGGCACTGATTAGAAAGCTGCCATTCACACTGGCTGGAGTGAGTAATTGTTGCCAGATGAGAAACAACAAAAGGGTTTAAGGGAAATGTTCAAAGGAGCTGTAACAGAATCATTATGTTACTGGGAACAAAACAAGGAAAGAGCATCTCTTTACAGTATTTCAGTTATTTCAGCAGCCCTGCTACTATGCTTGGCAGCATCCAGGCTGCTCGGCTAAATGTGAGAGATGATTTTAAAGAAGCAGGAGTACTAGCAGAGTTCTGAGCTTCCCCGAATTCTTCAAGGGAAAGAATAAGCAAGAATAGACATGTTTTCTTTGTCTTTCAGATCTCCAGGGAAAAAAAAAAAACCTTAAGTTTGAAGAGCTTTTTTTGTTATGCTTCTTGTCTCTAAGGAGACCACCCAGTTCAGCCTCTTCACCCCTCTGCCACCTTGCAGGGTCAGGCTGTCCTAGGCCATACAGCACACAGCAGCAGTGGGGGTCGTTGTGTTGCCAGAACTCACTGATCTTGCACAAGGAAGAGACAGTGGGAATGTACTGAGAATTAAGGAAGACGCAGATCCAGTTACAAAAGGAAGCCTCCAACTTTTTTTTTTTTTTTTAAAAACGAAAGCAACAAAAACTATTCTTGCAGAGCTCAGGCTTTCAGGAGTAGAACTGCTGCTGACACAATGTTCTGCGTCAGCAGTTCTGCCTGTAACTTGGCTCACAACGTTAGCAAATCCCATTTTGTGAAGTCCTACAGCAGTAAAATTGTTTGCAGTTCCCAGCAAGTAGCGAAAAGGAATCATCTCTGTCATACAAAGTTAATTTTTAAGTTGCCATTTACAGGCTCACATCTCTAATTGCTAACAAAGCTATTGAAATAAAACAAACTTCAGAGATGCACACATACTGTCTGCATGTGCTAGTACCATTAAGTATAGTGGCTGACTTGCCACAGCCCAGCCTTGAAATCTTTTATGAACAGCTCCTTTGAAGCTGTATCACACACATCTGCAGCACAGAGCTCTTCTACTGCATCACTCTCTGCCAGATGAACCCCGCAGGGTTTGTGATTCACCATCGACTGTATCTGGCGGGTGGCATCACAGAGCAAGACAAGCTAGGATGCACTTCCCAGCTGCTGCGCTGCATTCTGCTTTGCAGACCTTTCAGGGAGCTCCTTTAGAAAGCAAGTTGCTGCCTCTCATCATTGTGATCTTACTGAGCCCTGCCACACAAACCATTTGTTACTTCTCACGCACGGCAAGTGAGAGGCAAAAAATACAAGAGTAGGATCAAAGTCAACTCTGGGCTGGTAAGTCCCAGTTTGTTTTTCTCTGCACTATAACTTTTTATTCCTATACCTGCTCCACAGTCATGGCACAAAGAAATCCCAATCACAAGCCACACGTGGCTTAGATGAGGTAAGAGGGGCTCTGAGCAAGACTGTAGAATAAACTGAATCATTAAAAATCTTCCTGCAGCTGCTGCAAGAAGTGACTGCAAGAGAACGCATGTCCACAACTACTATCTCCACCAAGTGGCCCCAAAACAGCAGCTCCTCTTCCCACCATGCTTCATGCTGGAGCATCTACAAGCACAAATACGGGCTGTGAGCTGTTCAGCACAGTGCAAAGCCAACATATATGGAGCCAAAATCCTCAAAAGCACTTATAAAGCACAATATAGGTAGGCCAGTATCTGCCATTTCCACAAGAGAGGGAATTCACTATAACACTGTGTACTTCTGTAGTGTAAATTCTTCTCTCTCAGACTTCAGCCAGGGGAAAGTCTATTGCAAACGGCCAAGTTACTCCTCTCTGCCAACAAACAGAAGAATAGGAAGGCTTCTTTTCAGCCAACAGAGCCCAGGCCAAGGCAGACCCTAGGTCCATCTGCTCCCATCCTGTCCCATGCTAGAGAATAATATCCATACTTCTATAGCAACAGATATCTAAAGCAAAAGGCTGATCAACCTGTACCCCACTGTACTGTGCATCAACTTGAAACAAAGCAACTCATTTCAGCACTCTGACCAAACAGGATGAGCGTTTGAACAGCTCCATCCTAAACTCACAGGTCTTTTTGGCGTTTCTGGATTTGAGCACGTGCTTTCAGATCCTCCTCCTCTTGCAGTTGCTTGGCCACCTGCAAGTCATGCTGCACCAGACGATTACGCTGAATGTTTGTCGCCAAGTGATGCTCAACTGGAAATAAGCACAGACAAGAGCCCCAAAAATCAGCCTGCTGAATGTCACAGTGTGAATGAGATGAAGAAGTGGGAGGGAGATTCCAGGCTAGAAAGGAAGACAGTTTTCTGCAGGGTAATGTCATTAACTTCTCCACAGGTGGGTAAGCCCCAAATTGAAATTATGTCAGCAGCTTGAGATTGCCTCACTTCAACACTGAGAAGGCTGCATATACGTTTATTACCAAAACAAGGCCTGCATATCTTAATTGCATACAGATTTGTAGGGATTTACTTTTAGGCTTTGCATTTCATTTTCTGGTCCCAGGAAACTACTCTAGATTAATAAAGTGGGGCTGGAAAGAACCATCAGAAGCCAATGAAGATGAGAGGAACGCAAACCATTTCTATGGATTCTTCCCTCACTCACTTTCAAGAAAATCCAAAGAGAGAAACTCCTCTTCCTTCCCATGTAATATGTTCCAGAATCTCACTAACTTTATATTTAGCAACAGAGCAACTAAACACTACAGTGAGCCCTTTACCATACATGGATAATGCCTCCAAGAAAAGATGACTGTAAGAACTGCAGCTTACATTTTTTGTTTGGTGGTCTCACGTCCCAGCACTAAGAGTCACTTCAGTGCAAGCTGCATGCTCAGTAGAACAGCACTAACACCTAGTACTGCTAGATACCAATGCGACTGGCATGCAGCAAAACAGATTAGAGAGGCCACCTCAGCCCTGACTGAAAAGCAAACATCTCCTGTATAGAAATCACCAGCCACTTGTAAGTTCCTGGCTGTACTTTTTTTTCCTCTCTTTTTTAAAGCATGCAGCTGCCTTGCCTCAAAACGTCTTAATTAAAAGGAAGTCTCCGTTCTGAAGGCAGGCACTAGCAGTTCTGAAATCAGTCAGTAAGCAGGCCTCTACTGGCTGCTCTCAGGTCAGCCTGTAAAATGGGAAGCTTCCAGGCATGCTAATCATTTCTAACAGCCTCACACAGCAATAAAACCTCAAGCGCACTCCCACATGCAATCTTATTACAATCAGCATAAAGAAACTCCACTATAAATGGAATGAGAAAACTGTATACATGAAATGCAACCATCTCTAGAGGGCAATACAAGCTGGGGTAGAACACAGAGTAGTGTTACAGGACAGCAAACACAGCAATGATAACAACACTCCATTAGAAAGAATTAAAAAAACAAAAGCAGAGAAGATTGCTCTAAGCAAAAAAATGAAAACCAACAACATAAGAACAAGCAGAAACAGTTATCTGCAGGGATACATTTGATTCAATTTGTTCCAAATATTGCTACTTACTTTCTTGTTCCTGCAAGTTATGGGCCAAGGTATGATCTTCCAGGACAGCAAAGTCTCGACACACTGCACAGGGAAACAAAGCCATGAGAATGATGAGGAGGAGGAGGGAAGGGGAAAAAGACAAAAGAAAAAAGAAAAAATATCAATACAGATGCTTGGGGGTTCTGAAGCAGCACTGCTTTGCTCAAACCAGACAAAGTCAGCACTCAGAGGGCACATCTCTGCCCTGCTCCACAGCCCTGGAATGCCCACCACTGGGCTGCTCAATCCCAGAGCCTCTGTTCCCTGCCATGCAGACTTTGAACATGGCCTGCATTCCTCATGCCAAGCTACGTCCCTTGCACTTGTCTCCCGTAAAGCAGCGCGAAGCCAAGTTTGCAATACAGGCAGCTTTGCAAACATGCCCCACCTTTACATTACACACCTCTCTGGGTTCAAGTCATCACAAGCTGATAACAACTCTGTATTTACCCTGAGCATGGATGAAAAGTGGTTACTGGGACCAGCACTGATTGCTGTGCAATCACGCCAGAAACCCATCCAACTTGCAATGCACACAAACATTGTGCACAAATACCCAACACAGAAAGTTAAGTGACTGAAACTGCAGTGGCTTGAACACAGCTACAGCAAGAACCCGTAGTGGTTCAAACCTGCAATCTGACATTTGGTGTGCTTGGCACAATGTGCATTCCAAGGAAGCACTTTGCTCAGCAACACTGCACTCCCTAAGACTACTGAGGGCCGCCATTAGCTTTGCCAGGGTTTTACGACAGTTCCTGGGGCTGCTCTCTCTCCCCCACCAAAAGGGGTTTGGAAATTGTAGGGCAAAAGCAGAATACACAGATCTCAAATCCAATGCCCTCTCAACAGTTATGAGACTTCAAGCCCAAAAGAATCACAGGAAACTAATTTCTACTTAGATAAGCCTAACTTGGAAGTGCAAAAGGAAAACATTATCTACCCAGCCCTGTGACAGGAGTGGCTGGATGCAGTCCAAAAGTAGACCTTGAAAATCTGAAAAACAAGCAACTCGATCTTCATGCTTATCATGAGAAATGACAAAAGGTTTCTTTTTCCCTTAGACACATGAATGAGTATTCAAAACCCATTCAAACCATTCTCGCTCCTTCCATCAGCACATACCTCAGCCATGCCCAGCTCAGCTCCTCGGGTTGGTGAACAGCTGCCTAGCCCCGAGCCTGCTGGGCGTACTCCAGACAAGGGCTATCAAGTCATGTTCAGTTGAAAACTGCCCCTGAATTAACCTATGGACTTCAGACAAAATACAGACTTTCCCATGGAAATTTTTGAGCCAAAACTTAGGGGAGTCATTGGGTTGAAGAAGAGCTGAAATTCCCCATTGAAAACGTTGGTGGAAACACATCTCCCCAAGACACACGCTCCTTTCTCAGGGGGAAGATTCTGTCTTCCCACCAAGCTGTTCTCAGACTCCAGAAGTCAACCTGCAACCCAAGACAACCCAAAACAACCACCCGCATCATTACCACCACGGGTAATTTTCAGCTTCTTTTTGGAAGCTGTGCTGACCCAGAGACAAATAAACAGGAAGAAGATGAGCACCAGTCTGAAAGGAGCATATTTTTACAAACGCCGATCACCTTCACTCTCGAGCTTTCAAAGGAATGCTCTGCCCACACTGTGGGAAAACACAAGGGTTTATTTTTAACTTGTTATGATAGGCAGTGGAGCGGTAAAACAGTCACACACCTACTGGGACAGGGCCACATGCAGCATCTGGTACTTTGGGAGCAAAGACACACGAAGCGTGCACTGCTGCCCATGGAGCTCCCACTTCAAGGGGAGCCTAAGACCCTCAGGATGTAGGAAAGCTATGAGGGCAATTTCTGAGGAACACATTCATTGAATAGTCTGAGTAGACACCATTTCCAACCCCACAAAGGGTAGAAAACACTGCAAGGGGAGGGGAAAGCAGCCACAATCCCACGAGTTTCCTTTCTCTCACAGTGACACATGCTGAGATGTATCAGGATGCTCCTCAGCACCCACAGGGCTTCACAGGTTTTTAGAAGAGCTTCTGACTGCAGCCAAGTTAGTACTTTAACCAAAAATCCTGTTGAATGTGTCAAGGATAAGCTTTGGTGCATTTGAGGGCATTTTGCAGATGACAGACTGAAGATAAGGCTGCACTTCAAGCAGCCCTCCCTTCAAGGTCAAAGGCAGTGCTTCAGGGAAGGAGGGACAAGCAGCAGGGTGGAGATGAGGACAGTGATTACGGTAACAATCCCAGAGTGACTCATTTTAAGCATGTACAGTTCTGGATGGTGCAATTAAGGCTTTCTTTTTATTGCATAGGATATTGCATTGAAAGGATACTGAATGCTAACTAGCAATGAAACACTTCCAGTTGGCCTTTCCTATAAATAAATGCTTCCTCCAGCCACCAACCACAGCTGTTTCAGGCAGCAGTGCTGCTCACAGGTAACATGCTCAGGGTGTCCAGCATTCAGGAACACATTTTTATGGGATAGTGACAGACGTTCCCCGAAAAGTCTTTACTCTGTGGTCCCTAACACTATTTAGCTTCACAGAATGCTGGTGAGTCAGCCACCTCCTGCTCACACAGCATCACCCAGCCTGCTGGAAAGGTACCTTTGGCTCAGAGGCTGGAGCTAAGCAGAGATATCTCAGTGCAGCACCACAAAGAGCTGTCCAGATCCAGGGCTGTGCTTTCACTCCATCTTTGAGAGCGCTTCCTCCTGGAGGTTTGATAACAACAACAGGAAAAAAAAAAAAAAAAAAAAAAAAAAAAGGAAAAAAAAAATCCCACCCACAAACTAGAAGGAGTAAACAGCGCTGTATTTACCACAGTAGGTCTGTGAGCAAGTTCATTGCACAGATGCCTGAACAGCTGCACAAGCAAAACAAGGGAGCGCAGAAGCAAGGGCGAACATTTCCAGAGCTGCACATGTGAAGCATCTGCAAAGATTACGAAATTGCATCCCAGCCCTTCTGAACTCCCTTCTGCTCCCCGTGGCATTTAAGCTGTCGTGTTGGTCATGACGCTGAAGGTGCCGGCAGACCTTTGCTCCATCCTCACCTCCTCAGAGAGGCACACGTGCACAGAAGGACTTCAGATTCTGTGCTCCATTCTGCTCACGCCCAGCTACACTTTGCTACTCATGTGGGAAAAATCACAGTGACAGAAATATACTTGGTGTGCAAGCAAAAAGGCAGAAGGCCTGTGGTAGAACACCCCTGCTCTTCTCCCAGCAGTCTTGCACCAAGGCCCACAGAGAGTCTCACCTCCTCCAGTGAGCTTCATTCCTACAGCACAACAGGGATTTTTTTTTACCTATTTTATTGTTTTAACGGATGGCAGTTCTCCTAAATCCATGAATGGCTAACTGGAGCATACAGACTTCACCCCATGAGGCTGAAGTTGTTGGCAGAGCAGAAGGAGATGTTCATCACTGCCTGAAACTTGGCTGGACTGAATGCCCCTAACTCATCTGAGCACATTATTCCCAAGTTCTGTCAGCCTGAGAACAACATGCAAAGGAGGATGAGAACATCCCATTATGAATGGAACAGAGCGCTGTCAGCCAGCCAAGTGGCAGGAGATGGGGACACCTGCAGCAAATTTGGGAGTGATGGCAAGTGCTGAGTGCTCCCTCAAGATGGACCCAGTGTTCACGGCACAGAGCCAAGGGCAGCTGCAGGAAGGCCAAAAAAACCCAACTCTCTCCTTCCCTGAAGTTGCATCCAACAATAAGGCTAATAGGAAATTACTGAAGATGTAGATTGGATAGATGTGGTCTGAAATGAAGCTACAGCAGCACTGAGCCCTCATTCTCAGCTCATTATATGGCATTACTGGCACTGGGTTCATTCTGAGAAATAGGATGGCCCCAGTGACAACAGAACCACAATTCCTCCTCTCTGAGAGGCTTTGCACTGTGGAATAAGCAATCTGTTTACCTATTCCCTAATTGCATGGCTAAGAAATGAAAAGGTAAGATTGATGCTTGTTCACCGCTGAGAATTAACTCAATTTCCCATCCCCAGGCCCTGGCTGCAAGCCATCAGGCAGTCAAACAAGCAGCAGGGGCACGATCAAAGCAGCTGCAATCGGCAAGTCCAGCAAAGCGTGAAACACTGACAACAGGTTTGCCCCGGGCTGATTAAACCAATCTGCTGGGTCACAGCAGGGAGTGTGCTGGGATGTGCACTTCTGGCACAGCTGTGAACAAAAGCAATGCCAGCACAGGAATGCCAGTAGGGAAAACAATGGCCAAGGCATGGCGGGAAGCACAGAATCATATCATGGAATTATTAAGGTTGGAAAAGACCACTAAAATCATTTAGTCCAGACATCAACCCATCACGCCATGCCCACCATGTCTCTCAGCGCCATATCAGCACAGTGCTTCAACACCTCCAGGGACAGTGACTCCACCACCCCCCTGGGCAGCCTGTGCCAGTGCACCACTACTCTTTCTGCAAAGAAATTTTTCCTAATATCCAACCTTAACCACCGCTAGCACAATTTAAGGGCATATTTCTCACCCTACTTGGGAGAATAGGCCAATTCCCACCTCACCACAACCTCCTTTCAGGTCGCAGAGAGCAACAAGGCCTCCCCTGAGCCTCCTCTCTTCTGAAAAACCACACTTCCCTCAGCTGCTCCCCATGATTTGTGCTCCAGATCCTTCACAACTCCATTGCCCTTCTCTGGACATGCTCCAGGGCCTCAGTGTCTTTCTTGCAGTGAGGAACCCAAAGCTGAATATGGTACTCGAAATGCGGTCTCACCAGCACAGAGTACAGAGGGACGATCACCTCCTGCTTGCTGCAGCATTTCTGATACAAGCCAGGATGCTGTTGGCCTTTTTGGCCACCTGGGCCAAAACCTGAGCCAGTGCTGGCTCATGTTCAGCCAACTTCTGAGTAACACTACCAGATTCCACCACAAAACCCACGCAGTGGCATGCGATGGGGAGCTCGCTTGTTGCAGGGACCCAGAAGAGTCTCTCTAAGCCCCATGCACAGGCCTCACTTGCTGCTAGATGTTCAGCCCCAAAATGCGCCTTTCTAAGCATCACTGAGGCACAGGGCTTTTGTGAGCACGGCTGAAGCCCTGTCTTAGGTACAGCAACTTGGCAAAATTTCACAAAATAATCTTTTCCTCTGTCTATCCTGCTGCACCAGCTTCCTCCAGCATTACCTCAGCCTCATAGCTCAGCACTTTAACACTGAATTGCTTCAAAGGGAGTGAGGTAACCACAATAGAGGAGCTAAGGCAGCCCTCAATCCTGTGTGACTGAGGTAGGGAAGGACAGCAGAGCAAGCAGGGCCTCCAGCAGGCCATACCTCACTTGTGCCTGGCGGCCTGGGCCGCGCCATGTGACGTCAGCCCAAGGGCTCCATGTTGGCGCTGGCCTTCTGATGTGTCCCGGGAGCCCTGCCAGCTCGACACAGGCACACTCCCAGCATTTCCTTTTGGGGTTAAAAAAAACCATCCCTTGCTCCCCATCCCCTCCCACTCCCTGCATTCTCCCCCTCAGCATCATGTGCTGGATGGTTCACAAAATAAATGAGAAGGTGTGAGTCATGCTTAGCTCCAAACATCTGCAGTTTCTGAATCCTGAAGCAAAGGACAGCAGGAACAGGAGACAGTGACACAGGAGGAAAAAAAAAAAAAAAAAGTTTCAGCAGCTAAAGCTGCTGCTTAAGGCCTAGAGAGCTAACAAATTAATTGGAGAGCAATAAGCAGAGCCTGTTCCAAACCAGCAATCTTGGAAAGATGCTGAGTTAATACAACTGCAAATCAGAAAGAACTGGCACCACAGGGACTATATCAGCCAGGTGAGTGCTCCAAGATTTCCTTGAGTCCAAGATGACCTGGCCGAGCAGCCCTGACTGGGGAAAGGGATAAACCAGGGGCAGCTCCAGAGGGACTGCAGTTCCAGCACCGCCTGTTTTGTGAGATACATGGCCTGACCTCAGTGCTTTTCATTTCCTTCCTGCCTCTCCCATTGCACTGAGAGATTCTTGAGCTTGTGCTAATCCACATCACATCTCAGCAGCATTCCTGGGACTTTGATCACCATGGGTGACCAGTGCCAAGGAAATCAACCTCACACAGGGAGAAGACGGCTCCTGAGAAACAGACAGGACCAGGCAGGCTGGGGAAGGGAGCACAAAGAAGCTGGGCAGCCCCCACTGATAACAAGCAGAAAAGTCTCTGCTTTGCTCTTAAAACAGAGCATAAAATATCTCCACCACCAGTGTGGTTTGTTGTTGGTTTTGTTTTTTTTTTTTAATTGGCAGTTCTGGCACAGAAGCTAAAAGCAGCTTGGGATTTGGGAATGAGGTTATCCTTGCTGCTCTAAAGATAATGCCTTAGGGTCAAGGGTATGAGAACCTTGTGCTCTCTGCACCATTCCCCAACAATAAGCTGTCACCTGTCCAACCTATGCTTTGCAATGGAAGTTTGCATATATTTTGGAACCAAGTCCTCAGAACACAAGCCTATTTTGTTAACCTGCCTTGAAATAGAAATCAGCAGCTCTCCCTTCAGGAAATGTCTTCTCTAAGCCCACCAGTTTGGCACTGTCTTTTCAGTAAACACGCCTGTGAACTGTACTCTAGAGCAGTCCTCAAGCAGAGATAGCATCTGCTGAGCACTCCAACAGAGGAGGTGACGTGCTTGCACAGACAAAGAAGAATCTCAAAGATTGCAAAAAAGTAGCACCACAAGGGACCTCAGAAGGTCATTTCAGACCATGCCCCAAAATGACTGAAATCTCTCATACTGTTTTTATTACAGACATCTTTTTCAATGTTGGATAATTCCACCCTATTTCATCTTCAGTCTTTCAAGATAAGAGCACTTATCTGCCAAGCTTAACACATAATCCATAGGTCAGGAATGTTAAATACCATGTTTTTGGTTTTCAGAAGAATACACTGAGTTTAAGCACTTCAAGCTCACACATGTGCTTGAAAATGACTTTGATCCTTCAGGAGTATTAGCACACTCTATGGAAACTCAGCCCTTTCAGCCACATCCTGCTTGGTTCTCTGATGCAGCCCCCAGAGTCACAGACTTGGCCAGTAGCTTGGCCACTGTTATGCCAGAGCCAAGCAGCAGAACTCAGGCCACCAAATATTATTCACAATATTCAAAACACAGCTAAGTTTGTATGTGAATGAAGTTAATCTTTAACTATGGATGAAAACAGAAGTCGCTTCTGCAGCCCTCCTCTCCAGCATCTGACACAACTTCAATTGACTCAGCCAGCACATGTGCAACATGAAAGCTAACAGGACAGAAATTTTCCTAGCAGCCAATGCCTGCACTGCATAACAAATACCACTGCCCCTTCCAAGTGTGTTTTATCCCTACTTTGCCTAGGGGTGAAGCAGCGTGCATGTTGGGGAAAGGAGAGCGGAGTTACCTTTACCAGGAGACCACACTCCCTGGCTCACAGATGTCTCCACAAGCTGTAAGTAACGAATGCCCTGAGTGGTGTCCCATGGATCATACAATGCTGCCCTTTTTTGGAGGTTTTCGTTGTGCGTTTTTCTGCAGACAGGATGTCATGGCAGTTTTAGTTTTAAGTCCAACACCACTCATTTAAACCGGTGTAAGGGAACAAAAAAAGTCTCCTTTCACGCGCAACTCAAAACAGCCACCCACTCAGCAAACTGCTCAGGCATGGAGCTCACATCTCAAGGGATCTGCGCTATTTACACTCCCTGCCCCCACTGTCATCTCAGCAGCAATCATCCTATTTTACTTTGATCTGGTAAGTAGCTTTCACTACAGCATTTTAAACAATTTTATACTACGCAATTGTTGAAAGGACACACTGATTTCCCAGATAGGTAAAACTTCTGCTCTTTGCTCAGCACAAGCTGAAACCCCTCACTCAGTTCAGCAGTTTCTCTGGGGAGGGCTGGCAGGTTGCACCCCATGGGTTGAAACAGCTCCCAGGAGACACAGCACCCTAGGATGCTTCATCCACATTTTAAACCCTCTGTTTCAGGCAGTCATGAATAAACTCACAGAGCAGCTCCACAGAGATGGAGCCAAGATAATTCAGTGTCAACTCTCCCAAGCTTCTCCTCCAGCATAATCCTAAAAGATAATGCAGCAGAATGCAAGAGAGCAGGGGGCCAGGACCAGGCTCTCAGCACCTTTCCAGTACAAGTTCATGCATCACTTTGAGGACTCCATGCAAGGCTGACTGCTAAAAGCTGATGCTCTCACAGAAGGTGCCAAGTACCAAGAAGAGTTCCAGTTCCTCTTAAAACCCCTCAGTGTGGTTTCACACCCCAGTGAGCTTGCAGTCATTTGGAGGAGCAAGAGAAGTATCACTTTCTTTCCAGTGCCCAGATGACTGCAGCCAAACCAGAGACTGCTCCAAAGCTTGTACTAATCCAGAGCCACAGCCAGACTGATGGCAGCATCAGCACACATACACAGACAAATCAGGTTTTATTCATTACATCAGATATGCAAGAAGCAAAGCTCCAGCAGGACAGGCCTCAGGGCAGCCCCTCAGGCTCACTCCAGCCAACTGCTAGGTTCCAAGCAGAAGGTGTCAGAGCTGATTGCAACATGACTTCCAACTGACTCCTGCAGATTCCTATCAGCTCCCTTCTTCCTAGGAAGGAGCACTCCTGTCTGCCGTTTGCCCAGCCACTGCCAGTGCTTGGGATGAGCTGCTCTGTGATCTGCTTTCTGAGGACAGCCTTCCTTCATAGGAAGGACAACAGCAAAGGATGCTCTGCCTCATTTTCAACTCCTTTTTATTATTTTTCATTTATTTACTTCCCCATTCACCAGCCCCTTTTGGGTGCTCTCCCCCCCTCACTTCCCACACATAAGTTCTCCAAGTTCATTAGTCAGCTCTGAAGAACACAAAGTAGCAAAGCTGGCTCCAGATCAGTCAGACCTTCACAGCTATCTCCAGAAGAGCCACAAGTCAGCAGAGCTGCAGTACCGAGAACGCACGTCTGCCTTCCTGTCAGAGCCCTGAGTTGGAACCCTGCCCTTAGAGCAGCTAAGATCAAAACCAGCAGGATAAGATGGTAAGAATACAGTCCCGGCCTCTGGAGCCAGATGGGCAGAGAGATGAGGATCACAGTGCAAACCTGAAACAAGCTGCTTTGTGGTCATGCTCCAAGAACTCAAAATTAGCTTAAGGACAGCAAGAAGTAAGTTTTTTCCTTTGCAGGGGGAGAGGGGGACAGAGGTCAATCACCTCTCTACGATACAATACACACGCCAGCTTGGGGACTGAAAAAAACAGACAACTAAAATCAGGACCTGAAGCAAAAGGTATCTGAAGAAGGCAGGCAGGGCTGAGGCAGGGCTGCCCATCCCTCCTGGCAGCACCAGGCAGTGGGAACACAGGGCCCTCAGGCGCTGCAAATAACCCCAGCAGAGCCCAGCCTCTTCCCAACACAACTTCCTTCGGAAACCTGGCGCCGGCTGCAACGCCTGCAGGAGAGCAGAGCGCTGTGAACAGCAGCTCCACGTGCCACAAAAACAGCCAACACCCTGATGGCTTGGAAAGCTCCCAGGTCTTTCCTTGCCATCCTCTACTGCTTCACCCCAGTGATGTGGTAGTGCTGCTGGGGCACACTGCAGCCTCCTGTCCTGTCTGGTTATAAGTGGCCAAAGCAACGTGCACTCATAGCACTCATTTCACAGTGCCTTCAAGTATTTGCCCCTTTGCCATCACTAACTGAACATCACATAATTAGCCCACAGAGCACTTCTTCTTTTCCCCCAACCACAGACTCCTGATTCACAAGAACATGTGGGAGAAAGAAGAACCACACAGACATGCATACACAAACTCTGTGCACAGTTTTTTAAACTTCCTCTGAAAAGAGAAGAACACATCACCTGCTAACCACTGCCACTTTCTGTCCTGAACAGCACTCACCAAAGGCACAGGTGCTCTGCTCTCCTAGCAGCAGTGTGCCATGGCTTACAGGGCTAACCTATAGTGAGTGGGGTGGGGTCTTTTTTATGGACCAAGAGATGGTGCAAAGGCTTTTATTTTAAAAAACCATCAATACGCTTCCATGTGGCTGGCTTACCACCAGCTCTGTAAGGATACAGGGCTGCCCTGCCTTCCTGGGTGGAAATGCCCAGCAGCCCTAAATTTCTGAAGTTTTAAGGCAGTTTTAGCAACTCCTCAGTCATCTTTCCGCAGTCTTTTGGCCTTTCAACCAGCGCTAAGCAGAGGAGCAGCAGCAAGTATGTGGAAGGCAGCCAGCTGCACACATGCTGGGACGGGGACAAGGAAGCAGGGAGGGAACATGTCACTTTGTCCCACAAATCGTCACACTGATGTGAACTGCAAGAAGGAAAACAAGGCTCTGAGCAAAAAGGAAAACAAGGCTTATTGCAGCAAAGCAGAGGCATTTTATACAGCCCTGAGACACGCTTCCCCAGGCAGGGCTTCCTTGTGCGGCCCCAGCGTGGGCACTACTGGCCCACCTTGGTCTTTACAGCTGCTGTCTCCACGTCCTGACACGCACGAGCTTTCTGATGGGAAATTAAAGATTAAGCAGAGGCCCACGGTCACAGTAAACACAAGGCTGTCTGCAAGTCACTGCTCAGACAGCAGCAGTGGCAATGTCTTGTACTGCCAATGGGGGAGAGCGTCCTCCCTCGCTGCCACCTCCAAGAGTGCCAATGGGTAAAACAGACCATGCCTCCTTTATCCCAGCTCCAGCACTTCTCTGCTCATCAGTAGCTAAGAAAACATATGCCTGCAGAAGGCATGAGTGCAAGTCTGGAAGCTCCTGTCTGCCAAAGGCTGCTTTTTCCTTTTTTTTTTTTGTTCATGGCAGCTCACAGAGGGCAATGCACAGGATGGCAGGGATGGCAGGAGGCAGACCTGCCTGCTCAGAGCCACAAGCACAAAATGCTAATCCTGCCCACCTCCTCTGCCAAGTGCTGCAGACCCAGGACAGCTGAATGAACAATAAAACTTTCACCCAGCTTTAACCAGAAGCAAAATGAGCACCAGCTACTGAATTTTTGAACGCTGGAAAAACAGACCTCCTATTACTCAGAAGAGCTGGACATGAACCAATGACCTAGAAAGAAAATCCCATTTTCATGTCCCGTCAGCCCCTGCCCTTGCTGCCCCCAAGCCATCCAGCTTGCCTGCATTTTTCAGAGTGCTTCTCAGAGGAAGTCACCAAGCAGAAAACTGTGACACAGCACATGATGCTTCATGAAAAAAACACCATCTGGAGCCAAGGGGCACAGTGCAGGTGGCTGCAGGGTGACCTGGCTGATCAGCAGCTGCTTTCAAGAGTTGCCCCCATTACACTAATCCAGCTGGAATCCAACCCTTCTACATGAGCACAGCCCTCACCACCACCCCCCTGGAAAAACCCCAGCATGGAACCCACCCCCACGTATCCGTCACAGAACCTCTTCAAAACATTGAGCCCGCTGGGGGTTCTGATAGACATCAAGTTTCCTCCTTGCAGTGCCCTACTGCAGAGCACACAGACACCGAAATGGTAAGCTGATAAGATCAGGCAGTCTGCTGCTCGGGACACTGTCTGGCATTACAAGGTTCACCCTGCAGCAGTGCCACGGAGGTCAGGTTAAGCTGCAGAGGTCAGAGGGAAGGTGCTGTGGCTGAGAGGAAGATGGATGCTTACCACAAACTTATTCCATTTGTGATAAGGCAAAAAAAAAAAAAAAAAAAAAAAAAAGACAGGCTGCCTGCCCCTGGCGCTGCCCCACAAGGGGAAAAATAAAGCTCCAAACCCTTCCTCCTCACCCAAAGCAGCATCGCATCTTTTACTACCACATTTGGGAAACAACCAGAAGCACTTTACGTGTAAATCAGGAGCTCCAGGAAGTCAAAGCAAATGCTTAACAAAGAGCAGAAGTCAGAGTGAGCACTGTTGCTGCGCTCTCAGGGTGCAAGTAGAATAAGTAGAATGGAGCCTAAATGACAGCAGCGTGGCTGCATAGATTCTACTGACAGGTGCAGACACACTGCCCTTCTTTTTCTTCTTAATGCTATTAAAAATAGTACTAAATGAGAACTTCATCCACTGCAATTCTCCACCATTCTGAAGAGCTGTGCACTGCAGAACCAGGGTGCTGGGTCTCCCCTTCCCTCTCCCAGACCCCTCTTCTTCTGGGAGGGCTCAGGCCAGCACTGAGCTCCGCAGCCCCAGCTCTCATCTCTGCAGGGAAGGATGGCTGCCAATTCTCACTTCTAGCAATGCATCAGATCTCAAGAGATGAAAGACACGTGCAAGCAGAGCTCAAGCCAGCTTGTTGCTTGCTTTGCAAGTAACCAATTAAAATAATATTTCCAGGATTCTTTTGTCCCTGAAAGACTCACAGATTAGACCCCCAGTGTAAGAGATCTGTGTGCAGACAGCTGAGCAGTGCCCCAGGGAGGGTCAGACTAGTACACACAGACCCAAAGCCACTCTGTGAAAAGAGAACATCATAGACACTGGAGAGGAGAGCAGAGACACTCAACCCACATATTGCAGCCACCACCAAAGCCTTCAGCAAACGCCTTACAAGAGCTTTGCTAACCACAGTGGTCAGAGCAGACACTTGGCATGCCTGGAAAGAGGTTATAACACCAGGCTGCTGCACCAGGTCTGGCTGATGCTGGAAATGAGTGCTTTAAGTGTATATTTTATACTAGTAAACCAAATAAAGCGGACTGGCTGAACTAGCTTTCATCAGCAAAGCCCCATCTACAACAAGCCTTCAGCTAATATAGGTGGCTTTGAAAATGAAAGAAAGAAAGTAACCACAAGAAGGAAGCACCGGGCCGCAGCTGGTGGATTTTCACTGCACTGCACAGCAGCAACTAGGCTGTAAAACAGCTTTAAGACCACAAGAGAAGAGCCGGATGGCACCGTCACATGGCTGTCCCAAGGGAAGCACTGGGAAAGGACCCACACAGCCCCCCAAAGGGAGATGAACAAAGTCCTCACACCACAACAAAGCATGGAACCATGCTGTTAATGAACGACTGAGCTGACCTTTGCCCAAAATGGAGAAAGGGAACGTTTTGTGGTTGTTTTTTTTTCTTTTTTTTTTCCCCCAGAAGAATCAACAGTGATTTCTGTATCAGAAGAACAAATATTTCCCCAGGCACGGAAAGTGATGCATTTCTTCCCTTGGCTGGCATTCACTCTGAGCATGAATAGACCTAAACCAGGCCATACCTCGGTTTCAACACTCCGCACAACAAAAACAAATGATATCACTGAACTGAGAACTCGGAACGGGCCCGAGGCTCTGCAGAAAGCAACTCGGGCCTCGGCGGCCGTGCAGGTCGGAGCTGCTCGGGGCACCGCTCCCATCCAGCGGGGTGGGGCGGACAGCAGCCTCGAACCGAGGTCCCCCGGAGGCGCAGCGCCTCTCACCGCAAGCGCAGGTTCACCCGGAGCCCGCTGAGCGC
Organism: Lagopus leucura; assembly: GCF_019238085.1. NCBI lineage: Eukaryota > Metazoa > Chordata > Aves > Galliformes > Phasianidae > Lagopus > Lagopus leucura. The sequence goes on along the minus strand of NW_024962274.1, from coordinate 2,154,424 downwards.
AACCGAGCCAGCCCAACCACGTGCAGGCTGCCCTCACAAGGCTGTCATCCCATCGAACCGACCCGCTGCAAGGGTTAACGGCATTCATTTTCTCGAGCAAGCACTCGCAGGCAGGCACTGAGGACGGGCAACGCTAAAACCGGGCGCCACAATTTCACGTTCCACCCCGGCTCCCGCGAGCCGCAGGGACGTGCGGGGCAAAGTACAAAACGGGACTGCGGCAGAGCCCCGCACACCCATCCCCATCGCGGCTCCGGGCACCGCTCCTCGCCCGCCGGCACGCACGCGCTCCCCGCATCCCGGCGCCCGTACCTTCTTTGACGCCGGGCAGCTTGGACTGGTCGATACCGATCTCGGCCATGCTGCTGCAGCCGCCGTGCAGGGCGGGCAGGCCCCACGCTGAGGGCAGAGCCGCCCGCGCCCCGCCGCACAGCGCGAAGTTACCCGCGGAGGGATCCGGAGCGAGCGGCCGTACGGCGCGGCGGAGGGGACAGAAAGCGGCGGGGGGGGCGGGGCTGTGCGCCGGGCGGCTCCGGGCCGCTGCCCTTTGGGTTCGGCCGCGCCGATTGGTCTTTGTTTTCCCCTTTTTCTTTCTTCTCCCTTTGCTTTCAATCTCCCTCTCCCTTCCCCCCCCCGACCGTTTTCCCTGATTTTCCCTCCTTTTCCGTTATTCTCCCTTACTTCTCCCTATTATCCACATTTCTCCCCCCTTTTCCCGATTTCCCTCTGTTTTGTTCCCTCGTTTCCTTTTTTTCCCCTTTATTTTCTATTATTTTACCTTATTTTCCCCATTTTCTCTTATCTTCCCCTTCCCTATTTTTCTCATTTTCCCTTACTTCCCCCGTTTTCTTCCCTTTTCACTTATTTTCCCCCTTTTTCCCTAGTTTTCCCTCATTTTCACTTCTAACCCCTTTTCTCTTATTTTCCCCTTTTACTTTATTTTTCTTAACATTTTTCCCTTGTATATTTTTTCTTATTTTCTTCTTTCTTTCTTTTTAGATTTCTTTTTTCTTTTTGCTTTTGTTGTTGTTGATGGTTGGTTTTTTTTCCCCCCTCCTTCTCTCATTTATTTCTCAGTCCCTAAAGCAGCACCTTGCAAGGCCATTAACCCTTGCAGCACGTGCACACAAGGACCAGCCAGAAGAACATCCTTCACTCATTACCAGCTCAGTTTTTAACCTCTGTGCAAGCATCTGCTGTTGGACATAAATGGGCACACATATGAGTATCTTAGCACAGGATATAAAAGGTGGGGAAGGGTCTGGAGGGCCCTTCCAACTTGTGATGTCCTATGATTTGATGCAAGAGAGCAGCCTTCTGACCCCACATTTAGAAACATCATCTCCCAGTTCAGTGTTTCAGTGTTCCTGAGCTCTCCCTCATGCACACAGCTCTTTGCTCCAGTCTTCCCTAATGAATTTGTATCCTCTTATCTGGCTGAGGCCCAAACCAGCCGCACCAATTAGTCAAAATTCCTGAGCTCTCTCTGCTCAGGTTTCTCCTACGCAAATTATGTGGCTCCTCATGCCTTCCTCCAGCTCTGTTAATCACGCAGATGTGTTTACCCTTGCCAGACTCACAGATGCTCCTGGGGAGGAGCAAATCCAGCGAGCAGCATTCACCTGCCCTGTTCCCAAGGGCAGGGTCCTGCACACCAGGCACAGCTCTTTCCTTGCATTTGTGACACTGAACTCCTCTCATCTTAGCTTGATGTCGAGATATTCTGAAGAAATCTCTGAAGGTGGAAGATGGCAGGAATCACTTGAAGGCCACAGGAGGCTTCAAAGACCAATGGAAACATGAGAGTGACTGGGAGGGCTTGGAAATGAAAGAAAATGAAGCAGGATCCAGGAGATGTATGACTGATGCAATGCTGACACTGCAGCACAGTCACATCACATCTTGTGGTCCCAAAGGACAACTCCCAGCTCCCACTGTGTCTGAAAGCCTCTGCCTCCACGCAGAAAGCATGGAAGCTCTGTTCTGCTGGGCTGACAGCAGGTTTTCCACTGCAAACTTTACAGCATCCAGCTTGAAGGTGTGTTTCAGTGGGTCAATTAATCTCAATAAAGCTGGGGAAAAAACAACTAGTTCTTTTATTTAAGAGCACCAGGAGTTCCTTGTGCTGCTCCATTCCTCCTGCAGGCCAAGAAACAGCTCTGTGCCTGCTTCTTAAATAAACCAGGCACCCCTCCTAGTGCCATGATGTCATCTCAGGACAGCAGGATAACAACTGTGAAATAAATTGGGCCTCATCAAGATGCTCACTTTCAGAGCAACCTTTGTTAGAGCTCCACTAATGACTGCATGGCAAACTCCAACTGATGAGGCTGCTCTGGGGGCAGGCAGAGGATAATGATCCCGCAGGCAGGAATGCATCCATCATTGCTCAGTGCAAAGGGATGGAAAAGCAGTTCTATGCATCTCACAGTAATCAGGTGTCACACAAACCTGTGTCAAAAACTCATGGGTCAGTGGTGACAGGTGATCACATTCCCTCCCACATAAGCCAGAGCACGAAATGATGTCTTTCCTCCTCTGACCACTCCAGTCATTAACCTTCCTGCTTTTCCAAACAACCAAGGGCACACATTAGGAGAGGTTTGAATTCCTATGCCAAAAGAGGCCAATGAGAGGAAGCAAGCATTGCAGCACTTGGCAAGGAGCAGCAAGAAGCAGGTGTGCAATTTCTGTCGGTAGCAGAATGGTGCCTGTGGGAATTAGGGCTCCCTGAAGGACAAGGAGAGCAAGAGCATGCAAGGATTAAAGTATAATAAAATAAAACATGCAGAGGAGATGAATTTGGGCATTGCAAAAGATGAACGAATTAAATTAAACTTGTGGTTACATGCAATGTCATAGAAGCAGCAGGAAAATGGTTGGGCATTGGGAAGGCTTTTGTTGGTTTTGTAGTTGGAGAGAGAAGGCATACAATGGGAAGTCAGATACAGTGCTGCACACAGCTCAGTGACGTGCACAGCTCGGATGTTTGTCCAGGCTGCCCAGGAAACTGCGGTGTGCAAATTAGCTCTGCATCTGTGCCCACAAATTTACAAACATGTCTGTAAGGGTAATAGTTCTGCCCTCCCTTCCCTCTCCCCCCCATGGAACTGTCAAGTTTCACATCAGCAAAGAGAGACCAAATACCTTCCAAAATTCTTCTTCACCAAAGAAAGTGAGAAGTAATACCAAAGCTGGCACATTGACCACTTTTCACCCAGAACAGATATTTGTTTTTCACTTCATGCTCTGCAGGGAGCTGCCTGCAAGCCCACACAAGGGAGACGTAAGCAGCCTAATAAGAGTGGGACATTGTGGGGAAGCCCCTGTGCCTGCCATCAGCTACTCAGTCACTACTGGGTGACATTTCAGCAACGGTGCTGGAAGGACTTTGGTGGGGGCTGAAATCAGTGAAAGTCTCACATGGCACCAACCTTGCTATATTCTCCTCTGAACAACTGCTAGAAATCACCTTTTGATTTTCACTTTCCTCATCCTTTGCTGGTTAAAAAAAAAAAAAAAAAAAAGGTAATAATCTGGTGTTATCATTTCTGCCAGCCTTGATTCCCAAGGTCAAGATGCAAGGGACACATACATCCTCAAATCTCTTATTTCAAGCCTTGATTTTATATACACAAGTTTACATCCAGAAAGCATTGATATGTACTCAACAAAACAGATTTCGCATGTGCAGGAGCTACTGCAGTCTCAGCAGCCCTACATAAAGATGACAAGCGAGGTAGGAAGACATGCTCTCAGAAATGCAAGAGCTATGGTCACCTATGCAAATTTCCTCAAAATAAACCAGATATATTTACCATCTCAGACTTTCCGGGGTAACTCGTATCAATAACATTTCCCAAAGAACAGGTAGTAGTTCTTATTAAGTCAGAAGGCCAAATGATGTGAACTGAGAGGAGGGAGAGGGAGAAAAAGGAATGACAGCATGGAAGTTGGTACTGCTGGCAGACAGGTTTCAAACTGTTTTGAAAAAACCAGCTTTGTTTATGGCCACGATGCCCAAAGAAATACATGTAGAAGCTGCATTCAATTTAGACTCACTGACAATTGCTGATTGAAGTAGAAAGTAATGTGCAAAATTCAGAAACACGAATGAGCACTCGTTCCCATACAGCAATTTTTGGCCACAAGAAAGGATCCTTGCAAAAGTCCTTGATACAGGTAGGATTCAGCATCCTCAGCCCAGCACCCGCGATGAGATAGATGATCAGAGGCAATTCATTCCTCCTCAGTCACACCAGGAGCTGCCAAGCCCACGTCAGTCCCTACAGCAGCCTGTGAGTTTGCTGTTTGGTGGCTGCAGTATATTATAGAGGACACAGTGCCTCACAAACAGCTGCCCAGAATGTGCCAGGGCTTTCTGAGGACAACTCGGGATACGCTTGCTCTGCAGAGACACAGAACCTGCAGCACAGCTACCTTGGTGGTTTCCCCAGGGTTGCCATGTACTGATTTGTCATCTCAGTTACCACACCCACAAGTGGCTGTTCTCTAGTATCCCATAGCTGACAGAGGGGACTAAGCCCTAGAAACCCAGCTCCTGCTCCAAACCACTCTAAATCTTCCTCCTGTGGCCAAGGATGACTAGCTTCTTTAGGGTAATGCTATTCTTGTAAAGGCACCCCACAGCATCATTCACTTGGCACTCTGTGTCCTGGCTGAGTTCTGAGGCGCTGCTCATACATCATCCAGGATGGCCTGCAGAAGGTAGATCAGATCAGAGAAGGATCAAGCTTAGGGTAAATCTGGTGGTATAACCAGGTCATCCCAAATCATGCTACTTCAGCATGCTGTCCTGGCTCAGCCAAATAACCACCTGTCAGGAGGGATCTGGTTTGGAGAAGGTATTCCAGCTCAGGATTAAGAAGCAGAGGTGCAAATGGCACGATTCCCCCATTCCCTGCTTTTCTCCCATGTTTTTGCATTCCTGCACTGCTTTTTCACCCCTCACTCCAGGAGAACACTTTGGAGCTAGCTTGTCCTCTAAGAAGCCAAATCACCTCCTGACAGCCCTCCGAATGGATGTGAAAGCCAGACAGGCAGGAAGCCCAGCTGCACTCTGTATTCTTCTCTGCCTTAACCACGAGGTGCTGCTTCTCTTTAGTGTGTTCCCACCTGATAAGAGCTAATGATGCTTCCATCTGTACCCTCCCTCTGCTGGCTGCAGGGAGGTGACAAGTGAAGCCATTTTACGCCCTGCTTGGGACCTTTCCCTCCTCCTTCACTACGCAAGGAGACAGTTAAACTACAGCATCTAATTTTATGGCAGTAACAGGCCAAGCAACAGCTGAGTCCCAAAGACAGGCACGTAGAAGGGGGAACAAATTGCATGAGTCAGACTAAAAGCTTCATAAATATTGACTGGTTTTAACAGTCCCCTGAGGAACAGAGAATCTCATTTTGTAACTACATCTCCCTCCCCGTTACGTACTCCCTCCTCTCAGGGAGCTGCACTTTATTTTAATTCCTTTCTGCAGTGAAGCTGTGCTGTTCTGTTGGGGACTTTGCATCAGTCCACAGCAGAATAGCCGAGCGCCTTCCAGTGGTGCTTTATATAACAGGACCAGAGCAGGTTTTGTTTTCTGGCTCACTCCAGGGTAGAAATGACATAGGCAGAGGAGAATTCAGAGAACAAATATGTGAAGGACACAGAGGACAGGGTAGTTTTCAGTGCTTTGTACTTCGATTCCTACCAGGTGAAACACAGTTGGAGAGACAGAAGGACAGACAGAACTGGAACACAGAGAAGACACACCAATGCTGTCAGGCCTACAGCGGTTGTGCAGGGAAGAACAGATGCTACAGGACAGCAGGGACTGGACTACCAAGGAGGAAAATTGTTTCGTAGTCAGAGGGAATAGGGTTCTGTGAGCCACTGCTTGGGATGGGGAGCAAAGGGACTCCTGCCTTTCTGAAACTGTGTACAAAACTCACCTCACCCCTGCTGAGAGAGCAGCTCTCCCTTCTCATGCTGAAAGGCTCCTAGCTCCTCCCTGCTTTTCATGGTCTCTTTAGCATCCTGCCTGCTTTCCTCTCTACAGTTTGTCCCCTCCTCTTTCCCATGCCTGTCATAGCCTTAGAAACACTCTAAGCAAGGAAGCAGTCAGACAAGTCTCCTCCTACATATGGGGCAGGATAAAAAAAAAAAACCCATCTCCACAAGCTGAGAGCACATTGTTTCAGCCAAGTCCCCTTCTTGGTGCACAGACTGCAGGACAGTTAACACACCCTTCCTCCCAACCTTAAGTAAGGGCTCTTTTCTCCTGGGTCCTGCCACAGCAGGCTGGTTGCCTTGTGACCAAGCAAACAAAGTTTAAGCACAGACAGAAAGACCACAGCAAATGAATGCTGCTGAGGCTTACCTGAAATACACAGTGCACGTGAAGTTTTCATATGCTCTCAAGAAGTGCTGGAAAAGACAAGAAATCGTCCCCCTGTTCAAATGCCAAATGTGCAGCACACAAAGTGTCCTGGAAACATGCCACTCCAAGCAAGGTTCAAGATCTCCTGCTTTCAGTAGCTCTACGCTGCCTCCTGCATCTTGCAAGTGGCCCAAGAAACCTGCTCAACTCCTATCGTCTGACAATTACTCTGAAATAAGACATATTACTGCTTTGGGGTTAAACTAGGCTATTTGGAGAATCCATCTCTTCTAGAGAGATCAATTAAAGTTAGCAATAAAGCTGAAAGTGACTTTACAGAAATTGGAATTTCATACAGAATACCTGAAGGCTGCTCCAAGTCAGGCTGACCTGCATAGCAGAGAAAAGAACGTGCACAGCAGAAGGCTCAGTATATTGAGGAAAATAGTGGGTGAGTGAGCATTCAGATCAACCAAGAGCCTGGATCACTAAGGAAGACTGTGGGGGTGAGGAAGGTTCAAGGTCAAGCTAGAATTCAATCCCCCAGTCAGAATCAGGCCCAGCGATGACAATGAGGGTCAAACACAACCCAGTGAGCAACAAACACATCCATACTGACAGAACAGGTCTGAGGTTAAGCTAGAAATTCAGCTTCTAGTTCAACAACCAGATCAATAGGAGCCATGGCCAAGGATATAACTAACCAGCATTCCTCACCCAGGAAAACAGAGTTCCTCAGCCTGTGGGAAGAGAGGGCAGGTGAAGGCCACAGCTTGTGCTAATCAAGCCCACTAAAGTCTATTAATGCCTCATCTCTAGCATACAGAGCTGGTACAGCTGAGCTTATCAGCATCCAATCTGCTTGGGCAAGGTCTTTCCATCCCTATCCTCTGGGCTGGTTGTTTCGGTCAGTTTTCCAAATTGGGTGTATTAAATTACCTGACAATTGCATAGCTTTCTGTAAAGAGAAGCTTCTATATGAAGAGATTCAGGTAAATGGAAGTTAGGGACAGAGCTCCCATCTTTGGGCTGTTGATGTGTTTTAGCTGTAGACACATGCTCAGTGGATGTAGTAGATGTTACTGCTGAGTGAAGTAATTGAGAGAATATGGAGACTGTGTTGTTTTTCTACTGGGAATAAAATATATAAGAACAATTACATGGAATAATACTTTCAGTACTCAGACAAATGGGCTAAAAGCAAAGATATTAACTAGGTGAGAGTGTTAATTAAACCTAATGCCTCAAGTCAATCCTCCCACAACTGCAACAAATGCAAAACGTCACTAGCATCTGGCAGTGGCTGTCAGGCATCTTTCTACCCACTCATTGAGAGCATCCACCTCTCACCCCTCTTACTGTGTAAATGGAGAATGACAGTCCACTACTTTCCCCACAGCACTCTCTTGGAAGGACTGGCACACTGCATTTGCAAGTTGCTTTGGGATCTGAACAGTTGCAATGACCCAGAACTGAATTTTCTCTACAGTGAAAGAGAAAATCCCAGAGCTCTTCCAACTCCAACTTCCTGAAAGATCCTGTCAATAAACAATGATGTAGGAAAGTAGGAAAAAAAAACAGCAAGATATGTGGATTCTGCAAAGGCTTAGGTGTGATGGAGAAATCCATCAGTATATCAAGGCAAAATCAATGTCACAGCCAGTCTCAACACAGACTGGTAGAAATGTGGACACCATTTAGTATCAAGCAAAATGACACTTAGCTTTCCTTAAGAATATGGTTTTGAGTCAGAACTACTACAGCCCACCTTGCACTCCCATGCAAGATGGACCTCACCAGGTTATGGCCTCTGCTTCTTGGGGGCTGCCCACCGCCAACCAGTTTGCCATGGATAGCTTAGGGACAGTGGTGTCTGGAAATGTGCTCCCTGTAGGAGGTGGGCATCCTTCGGTGCAAAGAGAACTTTATGAAGAAAGAAGAGTAGTACTTCAAGATACAGTGTTGGTTCACAAGACTGAGAGGAAAGACAGGATGGTTTTACTTGTCTCTATAGAAGAAAAAATGGGACCATTTCTTCAGTAGAAAAGCATTTTTTAATGGAAGGATCACATTCAGCTTCATAGGCACTTGCAAAAAATCTAAGCTTTGACTCCCCATTTTTTAGTTAAAAAATAAATATTAAAAGGAATATTAAAGGGCAAGTCATCCTATAACCATCTAAGCTGCTCAACAAGTTTAAAGGAAAGTTAGGGATCAGAAGCCAAAAGCCCAAACAAGGAAAAGACATTATTTTTTACTTAAGATGAAGTGTAGGTACCATCAGATGAAGCTGTATTGGGTGATCTGGCATGATGTGGTGTCCAAAAAGCACAAGAGATGAGTCACTGGGAGTGCATGTACAAGTCAGAGCTTGGCCAAAGTATAGTACAAATGATTCAGTGCTGCAGATGATGATTGGCAGAAGGAGCAGAAGTGCAGAAGAAAGGCTAGCGCTGTTACTGTGATAGCATTTTTCTTGTCAAGGTTGTAATAGAAAACTTGTAGCAGGTCCCTGCTTAATTGTGATGGACAAGCAGCAAAGAGAAGCCAAGCCAAGACATGGTGATGTCCTGAGAAAACATGGGATGTGTGCAATGTGCCTCACGACTCTGCTCTAAACTAATAAAACATAGCTGTGTGGACAGAACTGGCATCTGGCCTTCCGCTTCTTTTCCCCAGAAAAAGAAGACAGTTGCCCATCCTTGATGTATTCCATGTCTGCTGCCAAATTTGCACTCCCCCACTCAGACACAATCCCAAAATAGGATGTGATGCCTTTCCCGTTGACAAAGCTGTAAGTCACTGTGAGCGAGACACACTCAATATCTTCCAATCACTTAAATGGAAAGAGCTCTCCCCCTCTGTTTCCCAGCATTTCAGCACTCATTATACCTCACATTAATTAATACAGGCAGTAAAAAGTGTGATGATAAATTACAAAAACCCATTAACCTGATTCTGTCCAAACTGGTGACATATGGCAACTTGTATGTTAGACAGATCTTCCCTGCTAATGTGGAAGTCCTCATGCCTGAACTCCATTAAAGCTACAGCCATGAAAGAATATTCTTAATGTATGTACGTATGGATGTACATACGGAATGTATATCAATGTGCATGGACAGGGCATGCCTGTGGGAACATCAAAATTCATTAGATCAATCTGATATGAGATATATTGAACAGGTTCCATCTGACGTCTGTTACTGGGTTGTTCTGTCCACTCCCAAAGGAGTGAATCATATTGACAGGTTGAATTATATCTCAAGAGATATTTTTCTCCCCTCCTCCAAAGGCCATTTGCAATCGCGGCACATCCACTGCCTCTTAAAAGTGAGCTCATCTGGCACTGGGTTGCATTGAAGTCCTCCACCGTGCTTGAAGAAAGAATGCTTTCGGGTGGTGGGTACGTGGAGAAGATGCGGTCCATCCAGCTGTCCCTCGGAATGCTAGCCATCTTGACCATGACTGTGTATGTCCCATCTACACATGGAGTGCCTTTTTTCCTACTAGGTAAGCTGGAATACAGGCTAGATGACACAGGTAGGTCGTTATCTTTTTGCTTTGCTTTGCTGCTTGTCATGGCCATGCAACACTTGCTTATCCGTGCAAGAAAATTAAAGCAACCATGAGCTATACTAAATAATCAGTCAACATGGCTAGTACCCAGGGACTTGATCATATCAGCACATACTTCTGGTCTGCGGCTGGTCGCATATTCATATATCACACTGCTGAACAATGAAAATAGCAGATCTGGTGAAATCTGGTAGCGGTATTTTCTTCTTTCTTCCTGAGAGAAAATTTCCAAGGATATTACATTAAAATACCAGAGAGTAGCAATCCAAATATGTAGCATATGAGATGTGACAGCTCCTAAATGTCAGGAGTAGGGTGCTGCTGAACTTTTTTTAATCACAAAACTTCTGTTTATATGTTCTTCTCCCATAATTTAAATTAATCTTAGCTTGAACTTATTCCACAGGAAAATGTCAATCATTAATCTTCTTTCTTAGAGAGACTTGGCAGCAGGAAAAAAATTAAAGCGGCTAAATATAGGCTAGGAAACAACACTGCTTTTCAAATGATTTTTCCTCTTATATCACCTATTTATTTTTGTAATGACAACCAAAACATTCCTGAGGCCACCTTCTCTAAATACAGCTTCTGTTTAGTTTTTACTAGAGTGTTTATACATATATATGTTGGTTTTTTTTTCTGTATCCAATCCCTCAGATGACTAAAAGCGGCTCTTTGAACACTGTAACTGTCTTTCAGGCTTAGGTTTATAGCACACAAACTGCAGGTCTTACAGAGTGCATAGCCCTGCTCAGCTCCTCGGGTTTGTTTCCTGAAATCACACTCAGTTTCAGCTGCACCATTAGGTGGGGGCAAACCTAGCCACACATATACTGGAAGCATCACCTTGGGGTGCATTCTCACACACTCTTGAGCATCTCAGGGACTCATCTGTCACATTGCTTTGTTTTGTCTGTATCACAATTATTTGCATTCATCTCATCACAGCTATGTAGGTCTGATGGCTGTCCGAGACCCATTGCTCCCTTCTAATCTCCTTGAAGGGATTGAGGTGAAGTCCTGAAGATCCCAGGAGAAGAGAAAAAATGTCTTTCTGCATCATTTCTTTGCATTTTATGTGGATTTTGTGGGCATATTCTAGGGTTTGGCAAGGTCTGGGTGTGGGAGTTAGACAAAAGATTTTGGGGAATGGTCACTCTGCGATTTTATGCTCCTCCCAAAAATGAATGCACCACACAAGTTCCAGATGCCCCTTGAAATCTGTTTGGCAGAGCTGGAGGCATCCCAGAGCCTTGTCCAGTCTGCTCATCCGATCCTTGTGTCCATCAGATGCTGCTGAAGCCCTGACCTTCACAACCACTCATTTGAGGGTATAGCCACAACCACTAGAGAAAAACCACTGAGAAAGCTCCCAAAATGGGCCTCATACAGAAGCCCAAATTGCTACAGGAAAGCAGTTTGGGGAGGATTTTTCCTGGAAAACAGGGAAGGAAATTAGGCATGGCTGACAGCAACCATTAAGAGGATTCCTTGGAGAAAAAGAGGCTCGCTTTAAACTCCTCCACACTTTGCCTATAAGCAAAATGAATCGTTTAATACTACAGGCAGCCAGGGAGCTCAGCCCCAGCGCTGGGTGAGCACAGGGCTAGATGGAATGCTGCACGGCTCTTCAGCTACATGCACACAAAAGGAATATCTCCCACCTCCACCAGCCCTGGGGAGATGGATGGAATGATGGGGCAATAAGGGGAGTGCTTGCAGAAGAGGTCTTAGCCTTAATTTTTGTCTTAATGTTGGGGGATGGAGGGTCCATCCGTTTTGGCACTAGAGACTGAGAATGGCATGTTTTATGTGCTGCAGATAACCGAGTGCTTCCGGAGAGAGAAGATACAAATCACAAGGACACACTGCTTCCTCTGCTTAATAAGAAGTTTGCATGGAGGACACCAGGAAATTTTGGTAAGCAACGGGGATGGGAGATCAAGCTTCATTCCTGTATGAATGCTTTGGATGTAAGGAATCAACTCAGATTTTTTGCAGAGAGGAGGTCGAGATTTTTCTCTGTGTTACATGTACAGACACCAAATTTAAGCCCATCCTGTGTGTTGGGACAGGCTCCAAACTCAGGCTCTCTAAAGAGAAACTTGGGCATTCCATGACACTGCACACAGCAATTGCAAACACCAAATGGATTAACGAGGTCAGAACTTCCCACGGCCACTGCAGTGTGGGAAGGGGCTGGGCCACGGGTGGTGGTCTGAGGGCAGGAAGCTGATTTTCCCTGCAAAAACAACAGAGAATGAAGCTCAGAAAATTTTTTACCATGGAAATCCATTAATCAAAATCACTCAGTGCTCCTCCCCAGCCCCTTGTTAATGCAGTGAGGCAGTAGTTAAACAATCCAGGGACAAATAGATAAATACAAATAAATCAAGTCTTTACACTAACAAAGGCATTCTTCTTGCAAAGGGGACGCATTCAAAAAATAACATTTTTATGATTGCTTTATGGATTATTGCACTTATTACTCCTGGAGGAAAGGCTGCGTTTTATGCCAGACAATTGAATATAATGAATCTCTGAGCAGAGCACAGACAGAGGATTTACAGCAGGCAGTTTCTCAAAGCATCCTCCATAAATTAACTTCCTTCCCTCTGCTTGAGATAATCCGTTCCAAATTTCGACCGCTGCTCATTTTCTATTCATAGCAGCCATTGGCCAAGCTTACTCTTTGTGGGAAGTTGAGCCAAAATCAGCACTTGAAATTCTGAAAGAGGCAAAAATGTGTAGAATAATAATAATAAAATCAATTATAACGATAAGCTCTTAAGGGGCACCTTTTACTTATGGATGCATAAAGACACATTTAAGAGGAATCTGCCTGTGGATGTTGCTGGCAAAGCAAGGGAAGGAGCTGAGCCCCCCTACCTGCCCATAGCCCCAACACTCTGGTGTGACGGGTTTACTTAAGAACTGCTGATTTTTCTGTTTTATATCTATCAGAAAATATTCAGTAGTTTTCAACTAAACTGTTCCTTTCTTGGAGGAGAAACTGAGAACGGAGGCAGCTCTTTTTTTGGCACCTTTCTCCTTAGTTTCAAATGTTAAAAAAAAGCCTGAGTCTGGCAATGTGTGCTGAAGCCTTATCTGAGGTCAGGGGAATGAGATTCTAAATCCCCCAGGAGATGCAGACCAACACCCACTGCCCTGCCAGGAGCAGACAGCACGGACAGCCCAGGGCTGGTGTTCGGCTCTTGGGCTGAACAGAGACATTCTTGAGCAATTTCCTGTCTCTTCTGCTTATTTTAGTGCATATTTTCACAAACTGGCACTGCAAAGCAGCTGATGGCTTTGTATTCTCCTTTCAAAAATGTTTCAGCTATCTTATTCAAAATCATTAACTGCTTTTAAGCTCAGCTTGGCCCTGGAATAGTGTCCCTCATCCTTCAAGAGGAGTGAGATGGGAAACCCACAATCTCTCCTGCAGCTTTCCTATTGCTAACCCAGTTCAGCTGGAGCCTCAGATTCTGTCCACAGAACCTGACTCTCTCCCTGACATCTCATGGCATCTCACTTTGCCCATCTGTGTGCACAGGCTTTAGACAGCCTGGTGCAGCACTCAGCCTGATGATCCGTGAAGATGGTGCCTGGCATCCAGATGCTGAGCAGAGAAGGGCACAGCAGAGGCTGGGCAGGAATTAAAGGGTAAATGGGTCTTTCCTTGTCAACCTATAGACAGGAGATATCATAGAATCAATAAGGCTGGAAAAGACTGCTAAGATCATCTAGTCCAACCATCAACTCATCACCACCATATATGAAGAAACTGCATCAGATCTGAGCTTTAGGAATTACCAATGTGACTCTCTTCCTTTGCAGATTGGGAGCTGGCAAAGAAATTTGACGACTTTGAACAGGTGAGAGAAGCAAATGCACAGACACATACACGTCTACTGTTGCATAAATAATACCCTAGCTAAGTTGGAAAAAAAGAAAACAAGAAAAAACAGATGCTAAAAGAAATCCCCGTGAAAGACGGAAGGAGAAGGGCAAGTCTTGGTGTCTGCCTGTGCATTGCATCAGCTTCCTCTATCCATGCTGGGCTCCAGCATTCATGGCCCCTGCATGCCTTCCCCCAACTGGCACTTCTCTGTGTTCCCTACCAGCGAGGCAGATGCAGCCCATGCCCTGAGCCTCCCCAGTTTGCTAGAAAAGAGAAGCTGCAGGTGGAGGCAAAACACTTCAGGCTTTCACGTAGTAAGCAAGTCAGCAAAAGCTGTGGATAGGAGGACACAAGGAGGTGCTCCAAGAGCAGATCCTCCTGAAACAGTCCTGCTCCTGTGGGTGCTGCCTGCAGGGCTGCCTACAGCCTGCCTCTACCACGTTGTGTTGATGTGTTGAGTCCCGTCCTCCTGACAGAGCAGTTGCTCACTGCTGCGTTTGTTTCTCAACAGCTGTTGAAGTTTAAGGACCAGCTCTCAGCTGAGGAAGGGTCAGAGGTGGCTGATGCCTTGGAAAGTCTCTCAGCATCCCAGCCCAAAAAACGTGGTAAGTGTTGGGTTAGAGGCCTGCCTATGGGTCTGGCTGGCAGCAATCATCCCATCCAGCTCCCTGTTCCAGCATTTCCTATCTGTAGCAGAACAGTGACAATAAGCACGCCCCCAGCACGCTCTGAATAGAGTGTATTGGCACTCAGGACCTCACCAGAGGCAGTTAGAGCAGCAGCCTGAGAATAACTATGGAGCTATTCAGAGGGCAGTTTAGTAGGAACATATCCCCACAGGGCACCCCTCACTCTCCTGCAGGGCACAAAGCTTGTGCTGGAGGCATAATGAGGCATGTGGCCTGCATGCATCCACATCCACCAAGGTCACTGCTTCCCTGCAGAGAAAAAAGCAGCAATTGTTTGAGCTGCTGAAAAGAAGCAAAGAAAAGGATGTGGAAATCAAGCATGAATGCAGGGAGCTAAGAGCTACTGTGTCCCCAGTCAGCCCCTCTGTTCTCTGCAGCACATCCTGGGAGCTTTGCACTCCTGCAGGGCTGCCCAAGAGCGCAAGGACATGCTGCTCATGTTGGCAGCAGAGGACTCCTTCACAAAGCAGGGACAGTGTAGAACAGTAATCACTAGTTGCAAATCTGGCCTCACCCCAAAAGAGCTCCTTCTGCCCTTACCCCACATGCTCTGTGCTCATGCAGGCTGACAATCTGCCAGACAGGCAAGGGAACATCCCCCTCCGTGCAAGGCTGGCTTATGTGCTTAGGTGATGCTTAGACAATCTGTAATTTGTAAGCAACCTTGGAGACTGTCATTAATTTGGCTTATCTCATTCATGCTCCCACCAGTCTGGGAGAATCAACTGTACATAAAACTGCTTCTCCCAGCCAGGTTTAAATCAGATTCTGCCAGAAAACAGAGCAGAGTGCCTTTGTCTTGTCTATCCATTTTGGGAGGAGCCTGTGTCTCAGCCTGAGCACTGCTGATTTAGTAGAAGTTTTCTCCTACAAAAAAACAAGTTGAAATTCTTTCTCACACTTGACACCTGTACAGAGTTCAAAGAACCAGGCAGGCTGGCGATACACTTACTTTTTTCCAACACCAAAATCCACATAATTCCCTAATTTTTCTTCTTGTAAGATCCCACAGTGGTAAGTGTTGTTTGGAAGACAGCTGGAAGCAGAATGCTATAGTGATTGAGCTTTTAAAAGTAATTGTAGGGTCCAGATCAGGTGTTTCCAGGTCAGTATCCTGCTTTTCCCATCAGCCATGGGTGAGAAGCCCTGCTCACAACTCAGAGGCTGCAGAACTGATGTGTAGTACCAGTACACAAGAAAGAAAAAGCTGATTCCTGACATTAGTGAAAGAGAGCAAAAGGAACAGCAAACCATTATAAATCATGACCCCTTCTTTTTACTTTAAGAAACCGAAAGGATCACCTTCTAGAAGTGTTACACGAACTCTTAACACTCCAAATCTCTCAGGATACTGGGCTTGTGAAACCAACCCCAGGAAGCTATGGGAAGTTGGAAAAAAAAGTCTCTTGGATGCTAAAACTCTTCTCTTGTATTCCTCTCCAGCCTGCTTTTGGAAATACTGCATCTGAAGGCTTGCTAGGACTTGAAGAAGAAGATGGGTCCTTCCCCAAACTGCGTGCTGGGTGTTAATGTGTTAAGAGTTTGTTCTGTTCTCTCATCTCGTTGCTAACTTAGATGCCACCCTCTGTGACTGCACTACAGCCAAGTCTAAGAGGCACCACAATAGGTGCAGGAAGCTCCCTGCCACCACTGCTGCTCCTTCTTTCCAGGCCTCACCTTCCAAGGTCTTCTGCTTGGAAGATGTTCTCCAACTTCACTTGCTGTACCATTCAGACTGCTGCCACCATACGTTCTTGCCCTTCTCACCAGGTCTCCAAAGGCACCAAACACCAACCCAGCCCCCTGAGCTCGGCCCTCTGCCCACTTGCAGACGTTGCTCACAGTGGGGCCTGGGTTTTCTGTTGTGTCCCATGAGCAGGTCTCAGAAGCCCCAGCACCCTCTGATAGGAAAGGAAGGCAGTTTGGGTGCAATGGGAGGGCTCAGGGCTGCCTGCCTTGGCTTGCTGAGCCAAAGCTGTTGTTCCTTGTCATGTCCCACCAACATATGCAGTAGGTTTGGGGGAGGACGGGCACAGAAGTCTGGATCTTTTGGATGTCACTCCAATAAAGATCTTCTGTTGCACAGAAGCACACGCTGTTTTCTTTCTCATTCCCTCCAGTGGCCTAAAGGGGGAGTACACTTCCATGGATGTGGGCTCTGGTTACATAATGGATCATAAAGCTCCCATTAAACACCTTGTTAGAGCAAGGCAGGTTTGTTTTAATATGCCTCAGGAGCATGTCCTTTCTTTAGCCACAACATGGGCATGTGTGAGGACTGCTGTACTCATGGGACTGGACCATCCCTACTCACTTCTACCTACTTTACCCCAAAAAGATCTAGACGGTTTTTCCTACTGCAGAATTGACTGAATCATAAGGTTTGAAACAGACCATTAAGAACAACTGATCTGATCCAACTGTCAAACTGTCAGTTCTCTGCACCTGTCCTATAGGAAGCGATCACAATCCACCAATCACAATCACATTATCTAAGTTCACTTGCAAAGCAGAAGGATCATGTCCCCACAGGTCTAAGTTCAGAATAAATCTTGAAGCCATTGATGTTTGCTTTGAGATTTCCAGCAGTATAGATGACAGCAGAATTCAGTAGGCACTGTGAAAGCATGGACTGATTTTCACTAGAATTGAACTGACTCTCCAGTCCTATGTAGACATGTCATTTAACTGCAGCTTGCATGCTATGTATTATCCAGAACTTTACTTTTCCCAAAGTACCAATTACCACGTTACACTAAAAAAAAAAAAGCAGTGATTCAGAAGAAATTTCCCCTTTTGTGTTGCATTTGCGAACCTGAAAAAGCTAAGTGGAAACACACCTTCACATACGCTCACAACAGCAACAAATGCAGTAAGGCCTGTTGCTAAGAGAAGGGCATGTCTTCCCTTTAAGCTCACAGTACCCAGACTACTCAAATGTTCCCTACATGCTGCTATGTTGGCTGCTTCTGCTGGAGTGCTGAACATCAATGCTGAAAGCAATTCATTTGCAAGTTCAGAGAGTCTGTAGGGACATCTTCACTAGACTCACCATTAACAAGGGCTCCTGTCTTTCCTCCTAAATGCAGAACAGAACTTCTCCTCAGGTGCCACCTCTACATTATGGCTGTTTGCACATCATCCATGCTTGGGCAGTCAAACTTACTGAAGTTTGGCAATAATTAAAGGATTTTCCTCAGGCATTCTACTTGAGCATGTTGAATTGTTAACAGAAAATCCTCACAGGCATCACAATAGATTTGCAAGCAGGCAATATCCTGCTTGTATATCCTCTTGTTGACCTCCATACTACACATGATAACTGAATCTATCTAGTATTATTTGAAAACAAATCATGGTACCCAACCCTTCAGACATCACCATACTCTAAACAGCACCTGTCAATTTATGGATGTTAAAGGAGACTGCAGTGTGTTTGGATGGGCAGATGAATGGAAAGGCCATTGCTTTCTCCCCATGCAGTGATTTGAAGCTTCCAGGTCCCAGTTTCAGGCAGCACCACCACAGAGATCTCTGTCCTGACTTGCTTTCATGTTTTCCTTCAGATGGAGAGCATTTCTGCATCCAAGTACAAGCTTTAAAAACCCTCTTTATTTAAAGCCCACACTAATACCAGGTGACTGGTGAAATACTTTAATTATCCAACAGTATCTTTGCAGATCAGATGTGTCACCATTAGATCCCTCTGATGCAAGCCTTCCAAAATATGCCCTACAATAAGTCTGTCCATGCTGCTTTTGAAAGACAACTATATGAGAGGTCAGGAGTACATGACTTACATAATCTGCCCATAGCCCATACATATGGCTGCTTGGCAATCAGATTATCTGCAGACTGTCTGGGTGAGCTCAGTGCAATAAGATAACTGTTTACTGAACTACAGGGCAGGCTCAGGATAGGTGGCTTCAGTAGACTCCAGAGGACAGGGAACTGAGCTTGTGCTGGAGTCCATTTGTGGATTTGCTTCTAGCATAGACAGAAAATCCTCATCTCAGATCAGCACTCAGTCCCAAATCCTTTATCTGCAAACTTAAAGGTAAAGTGAACAGTGGGACTCAGGGATATGCACTGGATTCTGCCTGCCCTTCTGAATGGGAACCTCATTGCCCACTATAGCCTGAACAGGGGCAATTGCCCAAGTTCCAAACCATAGAACAGCTTTAATCTCAAGAACTCATTCAGTTAGCTGACAGACAGGTGCCTCACATTAGATCAGGAAATTAACACTTATTTCTCTCTCTTGCCTTATTGCAACTCTCTGCCTAACACAGGGTAAGTATGTGGTAAGATAGAGAAGCAAACTGTATTCCTAAATAATCCTTTTTCTGTGGATCATCTTTTGCAATTCTAAGGATTATTTATACCCAGGAATAGCAATCCAAGGCATTTAGCTGATGTAGACTACAGTCTAACAAGGAGGTTTAGAAGAGATCAGTTTGGAATCTGAGCACTGAGATGTCAGCCAACAGCTCTTTTCAGCTGTATTTCATGATCTGGAAAGAAGCGAAAAGCAATGAAGCAGAATTCAAGATAACCTGTTTTACTCTGAATTGAAATAGAGACAACAGGCACATGTTTACACGTTATCAGACTAAGAAATGCTTGAACTTTTACAGTTGCATATGCAATTATGCCCTATGCACACATCAAGAGACTAAAATAAGGCATACAATGCAGATGGCCTAGGAAGTAGATGACTTCATATTTGGACACTATCCTATGTTATGCATAGGGAGGACTGAAATGCATTTGTTAGCTTACAGGAGGAAGCTGACAGTCTCGCCACATGTCAGGATATGCTGTACAATGAAAACATTTCTAAATTTGGTGCAAGGAAGACTGTTAAAAGCATCAGAGCAAATCCTAAGATTTTTTTCTTTCTTCTTATTCAGATCAACTCCTAATGATATCAGTAAATGTCTTCTCCCAAGCAGCAGTTCAAATACAATATGGATTTGTCCCATAGCTATTAAATCCTCCCTTCATCTAACAGAAAAACACCTTCTTGAAATACATGCACAAAGCAAACTGCCTGCATTTCATGGACTGCTGTTGGCTTTTCAGAGAGTTTTATTTTAAATCCAAAAATTCGAACAGTCTTTGCTAGGAGAAGGGATTTCTGCAGGTTTAAGACATAAATGCCATACTATTAAACCATGCATTTTTTTCTGTCTCCTCCTATCAGTGGCACTGTGCTCAGCTGTGAGAGCATTCTGATCTGATGAACTGAATTAGTTACTATTTGTAAATGCAATGTTTGTAAAACACAACGTGAAGAAGGTTTTGCAGGAGGTCAATTCCTTGAGTGTTGAATCATTAGTCAATGACAAGATGTGCTCTGATGCATCTTCCACATTTCTGTGATGTTTCCTGTATGGCATCAATCATTCAGAACAGAAGAACCTATAGGCAGAAAAGCAGCAAACATTATGCCTTCTCAAATCAGAACTGCAAGGATTAGACAAAGACAACATAAGGAGAAGAAAAAGCTAATAAATACTTCCTGAAAGGGAGCAGTACTGATTTAGAGGATTCAAACGAAACTGTGTCACTATCCATGTTATAGAAGAAGCCCTCCTTCCTCAAGGCTCCCTTTCCAAACCCACTGGCATGACCTGAGCATTTCCATGTGATTAAGAGCAGGGGGGGCTCTCCAACCTGCGCACACCCGGACACTTTGGCTTACTTGCAGGAACTGCTAACCCTTGGTGTTGCCAAGACGACTCATTCCGATCCGATCAAGAGGAACTCCAAACCGTCTCTTAGGCAGCTCAACTACTTTCCTGCAAGGGGAAAATGGGAAAGAAGGAGGGAAAGAATTATGGAAAGACATCATAGGAATAACCAAAAGCGTTACTACATCTTTGATTCCTCCATTCATCCCACTCACAATTTTACCATTCAGACAGAACAGCTGTGCAGCAGCAGCTGAAGATGTGAGAGCTTAAAAATAAAATACTTCTCTTAAAAATTAATGGATATAAGTGGCACCTGCTTTACAGACTAGCACTGAAGCACTACCCCATTTTAATCCCGCAGAACCCTTTCCCCAAATCCTATCTATCAAACACTTTTACACAGTTCATCACCCCACAGGCAGTACTCTTTCCAACACAGATTAGGCATAAGGTGATGCAAGTGGGACCGAGGCTGCTGAAGTCGTACTGAGCCTGATCTGATAAAAAGAGGCATTGAACCACTTGAGTTGGAAGGGACCCCTTAAAAGACATCTGGTTCAACTCCCTCCACTGAACAGGGACACCCACAGCTCCATCCCCAGCTCAGAACCCCACCCAACCTGACCTTGAGTGTCTGCAGGGATGGGGTACCATCACCTCTCCGGGCAACCTGTGCCAGTGTCTCACCACCCTCAACGTAAAACAAACCAATCCCTTTTTCCTTACACCCAATCTAAATCTCCCCTCTTCACAGGAAACCATTCCCCCTTGTTCTATCTCAACAGATCCTGTTAAAGAGTCTGTCCTCTTCCTTCTTACAGCCCCCCTGTAACAACACAGGCTGGTTTACAAGAGATGCATTCTGCATATGCATTGGTTGCAGTATTGCCGTGGTCTGCAGTTAAACAGTAAAATTGTAAAATCACATCAACAAGAAAGGCTGAGCAGCCTGAGAGGTTCTGTGGCTGAGCTTCCCCTCTGGTGGCCATCTGTAGCCATAGCAGGACAATCCACTTACACTGTCTTGTCTGCTGCTCCCTTTCTGCCTTCCAAATGACACTGTACCAATTTCAGCACTTACTAAAGGTAAAGTGATGTATTCCATTTCAAGTGCCCTCTCTTAACAATAATATATACATAAAAAGTTAAGAATTCCAGGGTATCTTTCCACATGCCAGCCATGTGCCAAAAAGTAATCAAAACTGATATTGTTGTCTCAAAGTGATACACAGATAAATAGTTCTACTTGACTTCAAAACTTTATACTTTACCATTTTTAGTTATATTCAAAAAATTCTACTAGCAGGCTGGATGAATAAATAGAAAAATGACAAGAAGCACAAGAGAAGAAAAAAGCACAACAAAAAAATAACTGATACGTTGACTGGCTTTTGGGAGTACTTCCCATTTCCAGATTAAGCTTTAAGCATGTTATTAAATACATTACAGATGGGGGGATTCCATCCAGCAGCAGAAGGAGGGAATAAGACAACTCAGCTCCTTCAGGCATGGTGAACATCACCGCCTGCTTTGCCTCAGACTTTCACCACCTGTACCAAGTTGTTCTTCAGCCCTCAGTTAAAAACATACTTATCTCCTAACTTGTACTGTGGAGGTAATGGTGTACTGCTGTATTGATTAAAGCCTGACTTGTTATAAGTTGACCAAGATCTTGAAGCTTTTCTCCTTGGAAGACCATTCTGTACCCTGACTGTCCATTTTTACAATATGTTCTTCATCCCAAAATTCCAGATGTGCACCACCAAACCTTCTCTTCACCTCTGTCTCTTTTGCTTTTGAACTTCAGGCATACATTGGCTTTAAATAAT
Source organism: Lagopus leucura (assembly GCF_019238085.1). Taxonomy (NCBI): domain Eukaryota; kingdom Metazoa; phylum Chordata; class Aves; order Galliformes; family Phasianidae; genus Lagopus; species Lagopus leucura. The sequence continues at coordinate 2,132,341 of NW_024962274.1, read as the reverse complement.
TTCAGGACCAAGAAACTAGCTTTAAACTGCTTTTTTTTTTTTGGTACATTTCTTTCTGTTGCTGTGAGCAAATACTCATGTCCTTGAATGTTCTTTGTTATCCAGATGACACTTCAAGGATAAATGAACTACTGCGTATACTATCCATCACAGCTGAAGAACTATATGTCATGCAGCCAGAATGATCTCTGAAGAGTTTCTGATACCCTGATCAGACGTATCTCACAACTGCAATAAAATTGTTAGTGGCTAAAGCTACATCATTTGCAGCCAGGACGACATATCAACAGCTTTCTCCCACCTTTATCACTGGTAGGGCCCAGTTCTTTACCTCTGTTTGCCTTTAGCGTCCACAGATGTCGCAGAAATTCTGTCGATTGGGGAACCAAATCCTGGAAAACTCCTTTTCTTCTTTGTCTCAGTCACATCGTTCTCCAGAGACACCAGTTCATCAAGAAGGAGCAGTTTGGCTGCCAGGCTGGAGGCTGACTTCTCCTCACTGGCAGTAGGATGCACTGCCATGTCCAGAGCAGCAGAAGGGTCCAATGACTGCAGAAAAAAACAGCAATGTTAGTTTGTTGCTGAAGAAAAATGATTTCAGGCGCATTCTAATCAAAGGAGTAATATGATGTAATATGCTTGTGGACAGTAGTAATGGTCCACGCCACGGTTGTGGTGGTGGCACTTCCTACTGCTGATGAGTATAACCAGGGATGGATCGTATAAAACTCTGACCTTTATATGAGGAGGAGCAACGATGCAACAGTAATTTCATGAAGGTTCTCAAATCGCCCTCTGATTTTCCCTTCTTTCAGTTGCAAGTGCTACTAAACGGTTATTTCTGTTCTTTTTCAGGGTTATAAAACTTTCATAAAGGTCTGAAACAGAACTGTACCTTCAAAAAAAACCAACAACAAAAAAAACCTCACCCTTACAATTAGGGGCAATAAATATCTACAATAATGCAATAATGCTTGAAAGTGGATGGCAAAATATATCCTCTGCTCTTGAGTACTAAGTGTGCTTCTACTCATTTAATCTTTGAAAGGGTATTATGAAATTGCAAAAAGTAAAGAGACTGTTAAATGGTAATCAGAAGTAGACAAAGGTTTTCTTATGGTGAGTCACTGGACAAAGCACAACTTCATAGATGAGCAAAGAAATGAGTGTTGGGGTGAGGGTAAAACAGAGGGTTGAAAAACTTAAGAACAGCAAAGAGTCAAGTAAGGACTAGCAAAATTAGCAATTTCTTAAAACAAAAAACAGCCAACAGTTCCCCCTTTCTTTAGCTGAATTCACTAGATTTAAAATAAATGAGGAGTTACTTTTTTAAAACACAAAATGAAGTAGAATGCATTGTCTAAGGATGTCACAGATAGCAAGATTTTAAACTGCTTTAAAGACATTCTGGCTCCATCAGCAGCTAAAAGAACACCCTGATCCAACACAGAATCTGGATCAGGAAGTCTCCAAAGATGCTGTGCTCTTACACTCACTTCACAAACATTTGTCATTGACAGAGACAAGATATCAGGTCTTTGTGGCATCAGAATAGCAGCTGGTACAAGGAATGGATCCCTCCAAGCCCTATTTTCTATAACCAGTATTATTTTGTATAATCAAAGCATGCTCACTTGAAGACAGTGTGCAAGGCAGAAGAGAAGTATTTGTCAGTATGCATCTAACTCCTAAACTGAACTATAAAACACCACACAGTCAAACAGTGCTACTCCATTTAAACTTTTAGACCTTTGATTTTTATGACATGCAACCATTACACAAACATCTTTGCTGCCACATCTGTTTTAGGACAAGGTGACTTAAAAGAGAGTGGACTAGAAGCATTTTCAGATGCAATCCCTGCATATCCTACCAGATGAAGCTAGAGACAGGAGCTCTCCCATTGTGCCCACTGTTTTCCTTTGCCAAATTAGGCAAGTTTCTCTGACCCTTCTCTCTCCTGGCTCTTGTACTTCCTTTAACTGTTAAGTTTTATGCAGGCAGTGTTCTATCAGAGCTCTCCTTGTAGTTCCAATTCACATTATTATTTGTTTTTTAAGAAAGAGGGAAACTTTCCTTTCAGTCTTAGCTTATTACCCCCCTCCCAGCATCCCATTTCCCCCTGCTAGGAGCTCTCTCTCTGAAGTCATCAGAAAGTGTTTTTACACATGGAAATCCTACTGTGTTTCAGGAGAGTCTGCATGAATCAGGATGAGGCTTCGTTTGGTCTGTCCTCTGAGAGCCATGCAATTTACACTGCTCTTTTCACTGGGGAAGCTGTCTTGCTCCCTTTGTCCCTTGCAGAATCAATACACACTATTTCCCTTTCAGTACTGTTTGGATATCACAGTATCTTGCACACATAGCAGCCAGGAGCAACCTATAAAGAGTAGTGTTATGTGACAACGACCAGAAATGACCTACCTCTGGAGCTGCCTCTGCAAGGAGCACTGAGTTAGAATGCCACTGCAGCAGGGTGATGACAAGAGCCAGATGGACCACAACAAGCTGGAACTGCAGCATCTGCAACAGAGAACAGTTAATGGCTGTATAATCAATGAATGCACAGATGATATAATTATGAAATATACCAGACAGTTTGGCTAAGCAGGTTGTTATACCAAAAGAGAATAGACAGAATGCTTACCCGTGTCCTAGGCTTGCTGTAAAACTCCAAAGGAGGGATCTCCAGAAGAGATCCTTCTCCACTGGTAGTCGGCTCTTAAATGGGTCTAGGAGAGGCACAACCAGGCTCCACTCCTTCCAGCAGCACAGGTGAATTGCCTTCACCTGTGCTCCTGTGGCTGACTCACTGCTCACCTCAGGTGATCAATCAGAGCCGTGATTCAGCACTTCCTATACAATGGCTCCATAGCCACATCCCCAGAGAGAGACAGCAGGTAGCAAACAGTCGTGAAAATTTATACAGATTGACGGTGAAAAGACAAGAAGAGAACACCTTCCTCAAAGACCCTTAAGAAGTGAAAGGAAAAATCTGTGCCATAGTTGTTAATATATCACACCTTACAAGGCCACGGTGTGAAAAACAGTAACCAGATAGCACTGAGTGTCCTTCGTTGATGGGTACAAAATCAGATTTCTGCTCTGTTAGGACCCTGAAAAGCTTTTAATTTCTTTCTGCACAATTGTGCCATCCTTGCAGTGGAGGGAGTAATGAATGCAAACTTGTGTTAAAACCAGGTGAGTTGGAAAGCAGAGGTGGCCATGAGCCACTCCAAACTCAGGACAGCTTCCTAAAGCTGTTACAGAAATCACAGATCTCCCCAGCAGCATTTTGATGCCTGCAGAGCATCAAAGTAAGGTGAAAAGGTTCAAATTTTGGCAGAATCAGGAAGATGCAGGCATTTCTTCAGCTGTGGATTTAGGCTAATGTTGTTTCAGTCCTTGACTGGATCTAGCATTTAAAACTTGACATGCCTCCAACGTGACCAGGTGGGAATCTTTCAGCTGATGTTAGTAAGAGCTAGGCTAAGGCCTCTAGAGCCAAGATACCTGCTAATTTGCTGATTTGTTACCAGGTTCAGCCCCAGAGAAGAATTCAAGTCTGCTTCTACTGCTCTTTGCTGACCTTTCTCTTGGCAAAAGCAAGAAAAGAAAGGATGTATGAATGCATTTCTATGATATACAGCGTTTGTTTTATCATTTGCTTAGCAAATCTCTCATAAGCTCATTTAGAGAACACATGGTAAAAAGTATTTGGCTTTCTACTTTTTTCCCACACTACAAAAGAGAGAAGCTACAAAAGTGCTTGGAATCCAGTTTTAACAACATATAACATTTATGCTTTTTCTCAAAGCTCTGTTTCTTGCTTGTTTTTCTTTCTAGTAAGTTTTGTGTGTGCTTCTGTTATCTGGTTAGCCCATTACACGTATCTTCTTTGTACTGTTCATGAGGGGCTGTTCTAGCCAGGAAGAAAGCAGCTGATTAATCTGTATGGAGCAAATCTCTCCAGTGAGCAGACTAAGCTTACTGGAATCAAAGGACAAAGCCAAAGCAGCAAACCAGGTGGTAACACCATCCTTCAGTTTGATATGAAAAGCCATTAAAGCCAGACAAGGGTTTGGCTTGGTGTTTTTAAAGCTCTGGCCCTCTACAATGTATATTTTTGTACGTGGGTGTGCATTGAAATTCTAAGTAGTAGTCTACTACCTTCACAGGTAACCACATCCTGATTATTTGGATACAGAGACATAAAAATAAATGGCAAGGTTAAAAACACATGTTTATCATGGTTTAAAGTCTGTGCTGGTATTCATTCATCCCTAGGACCAAAGAGCTAAAAATAGCAGCTAGTACACTAATCAAAATAAACATTAAGGCACCTGCAACACAAAAGACATTTGATTAACTGGTCAGAACTCGACGCCAGTGAAATTAGAAGCAGAGGAAATTGTAAGGACTTGAAACTTGGCTTTAGCTCCAATGGAAATCAGTAGCTGAGAAGCAATATCACTGGTTTAAAAGGGAGCAAAACTAAGTCCAATAATGTCCAGTTGTGCTGGATTGCCGTGTAGCAGTGTGACCATAGTAGGAAAAAGGAGCAATTCAGCCTCCTTCTCTTCCATCATTTTTCCACTGGTTTTGCACAGATACATCATGGGACTGGGGTGTTGTTCTGTGTCTTCAGTATTTCAGGGTCTGGCCTGGTGTTATCTGACATAAAATAGGGTTTAACATTCACTAAATGTAATTGCAAGTCTGAAATTCAGACATATTTATGTGCTTTAGTGATAACGATGCTTTAGCTTGAAATGTGTCAAAACTCAAATTCCTTATACAAATAAGTATCTTTGTTGCAGGTCCAATTAAAATACAATTAAAGATAAAAGAGACAATGTTATTTTACCTTATCAAAGCAGGATAAACCTTCAAACCCTTTTTGTTTTTTTTAAGGAATCTGTGTAGAACCTTTTTCCAAGATCACAAAAAAGCAAAATTCTTTACCAAACAGAAACTTTATGTCTCCAACCTCAAAACAAAGGACTTAAAAGATGTTTTTCTTTAACAAAAAAAAAAAAAAAAAAAAAGACAACACCCCCTTCAAAAATAAAAAATAAAAAAAAATGACATCCTGAAGATAAGTGGGTTGAACAAAGCCCAGACAGCGTGCAATTTGTCACCAAGCTCCAAACCCATTGCCTGTCAAAAACAATAACAGCTGTCATTGCTCTTACCCATTTGAACTATCATATTTCACATTACTACAGAGATTATCCTGCAAGAATAAATCACAAGAGCTTTATTTTTCTTGCTGGCTTGTTAGCAAGAGAGCCTAGGCAAGACATCATGCCTTGCACTGTAATCTTTCACTTCAGCTGCCACCATATATTGATGACTATGCTCTGCTTGCTGTCACAACACCAACATGGGACACATCCAAGCTCACCTGCAAATGAGGACCTTGCTGTTGCAAGGAGCATGATGTGGCTGAGCCCAGGAGACGTGAGGCTTTGTGCTGTACATACGCACAGAGCCAAGCCCCAACTGTCCCCTGGGCACAGGAGAACTCCTGGCAGTAGGACTCATTAGAACTGCAGTCATTCTCCTGTGTGAGCACTGGAATGGTGTTGGGAAACCTTCACCACCCAATAGCTGGGAAGGTCTGTGATGCTATGCAGGTTCCATCATCATCAAGTCTTAAGAGCGGTCTCATCAGCTTCAGACCAGACCCCTCATGGCAATCTCCCTTATAAATAAAATCATGATGGTGAGTATTTTGCCATAAGAACAATTTATTAATAGCCTCTGTGAAACTCTGAGAATAAGCCTGTTCCTGCTGAAACCAATTTGCCCTACTTTTAAAAGCTGTATGATGGATCCTTTGAGCATTTTCATTACCACAAAGCCAAAAATATGTGCATAGCAGCAATCCTAGCGCTTCCAGAAACTCCTAAGGGACAGTGTTTATCTCAAGCATAATTTTCTAGTCACGTGAATATCAAAGAAAAGTGAGAAAAATCAAAATATATCCTACCCTCAGAAAAATAGCAGAGTCCAAAGATAGGTTAGAGTGTTGTTTTTGTTCTCATCCCACAGATGAGATACAGAGCACTTCTTACATACTGCTTTCTAAAAAGATACTGAAGCAAGACACTGAGGCAAGGGACATGGGACTTTGTCACATAATGAAATGCAGGCATGTTATTAGTAATGTGTTTCCTGGAGTAGGTTTAGATTTCTAAGCAATTCTATACAATTTATTAGATATATAGCACAGACACTTGTCAAATTCTACAATGTCAATCCCCCTCTATTCTCAGTTTCCCAACTACGTAGATAAATAGTTGCAGGCAGATTTCATCTGATGCAAACACAGAGAATGTAAAATTCCTGAACTTGTGCAAGAGGTTTAAGACCAGTGATTCTTAGAAGCTATTTGGGTATAACCTGTGCCCCAAACAAAACATTTGGTCTGACAATATTTTGGGGACAAGAATGCTCCACTTTCTGAAAATGAAATTCTATAAAGATTTCTCAAGAAGGCATTTGGGATCAGTCATTATTTTTCAAAACCTTCGTTTTAACAATTATTTCCATCTTAATGATACAATTTTCAGTGTTGGGCCCGAACTACCAGAGTTTTCATACCATCACAAGTTATCCCAGCCTTCATTCTACTGAAGTTTCCATCAAAAATGCAGATGCACTTACTGACAGTTGTTCTTCTGGGAGAAGCAGATGCTGTTGGTGGATGCTCACATAAACAGCTGTTTCTGTCACCTTTACAGTTTCTGAGGTGGTTGGGTCCCTGCCCACAGCAGGCTCAGTGTATGGGACAGCACATGAATCACACCACTCAGAAGAAGAAAGGCTGAAGATGTGGCACCTTGGTTTCCACACAGAGTATGGAAAGTGAACAAATGCTTGTGCCGCAAAATGAATACTGCCCTGTCAGGATAAATTTAACTGACACAGGTGGAAAAACACTAGTGGAAAAAGTCAGTTGTGGTCCTCACCTCCTTGTTTGTAGAAAGAGAATGAAACCCAATGGAACAAACAGGGACAAATTTCCTTGGAATGGGTGGGAAGGAGACAAGTTGGACATCTTACAAAACTGACTACATTTCCATTTCTAGCAGCGCATTTTAGCAATTAAAAACCTCCCAGCTCATTTCAAGACCATAAAAGTAGGAGACCAGGAAGCAGTAGGCACAATTAGAGTGACAGAACACATCTAGGAGCCCAGAGACTATCAGATAAGAAGGACACTTGAATTATAAGAAAACATCTGTTAATGAGAAGAGTCTATTTCCACCTTTCCTAAGTGAGATGGTTGAGTGAGTATTCTTGGTATGCACAATGGAAAACAAAACATTATTAGATTATTCTTCATTGCCAACAAACTCTCAGCCCTAAATCATTTATATATTTACTGACTGAACTCACCAACTCTTCCTAATGTTTCCAGAAACTTCACATTTAGTTTTCTTCCTTCATCTTTAGCATGAGAACTAAAAACTTTGTTGTTGGAGTGCCATTATCAGCAATTAAAATAAAAATAAGTACTGTATCAATAAAAATTGAGAAATATATTGTTGTTTTTCTACTTTTGGAAAAAGCATTTTTTTTCCCTAACGGCATTGGAGTCATAAATGGATTTTTATACCTGGTATGAAGAGCATATTATCAGAATATATTACCAATACAAAGACATAGGCCACTTCAAGGCCAGTAAAAATAACCTTCAAGATGTGCCTTTGAGATAATGTCTTAAGAGACAAGAATGGCATTGGAATTTGCTAACAAGAGAATCAAACCCTGACACTGATTTACTGGATAAAAGCTTTTAAATGTTCTGATCAAGGGTATTCACGTAAGAAGAAGAAAATTCAATTACTTGATGAAGATGAATTGCAAAGGGAAATTAGAGATTAATCTGTTTCTTTGGGTTGACCAACAAGAAAAGGGAAGCTGCAACCACTTGCAATTTTGGCAGGGTCCATCAAGAGAGTTCTTACAACTCTCATCTGGTTCAAATTTTTAAATGTACACCTTAAAAAGCCCAGAGAGATACTCCTGTCATTCATTTGAAAAGTGAAAACCAAGCCCAAGCCTGCTGAAAGCAGCATGGTAGGTATTCATAAATACTAAAGAATACCTGGTTTTGCAGCTTTCCCATCATTTACACTGTTGTTTTGTTTGTTTGCTTGCCTTCTACTCCTCAGGATGCTTGAAGTGTTTTACAAGGAAAGTAAGCCAAGCTGCAATTTGGATACAGGTGAGCAGAGACAGGTAAGCATAATCATCTGTCCCTGGCTTCCTAAGTGAATCAATGGGCAGGGGCACAAAACATCCTCACAGTTGCTCAGCTTTCAGCTCTGCACTCCCCATGAGGACAGTCACTCCAGACTGAAAAGCCAAGTAAGGAAAGCTGAAGGCAGCGTGTGTTTGTGCTTCAAAAATTAGTGGGATCTGAACTTCACAGTAGCCTCTGGACATCTAAACCAAAGATTATGCACATGTATTTACTTGCATGACTCCAGTCTGGGAGGCAAAAAGAAGTGGTGAAATAGTTTTGAACCCAGAATGGAGAAATTACAATGACTATCACTGAATCAGAGTCTGACTTCACTTACAGTGGTACGAAGCTGAAGTAATCAGATCACTGGATAATGATAACTACTCTGTCAGTGTAGGAATGTTTTTGCAGGATTATTCTGTTACTGCAGAAATGTGGCAGAATCTGGCTCATTTATCTCATAGGGGACATAACAAAAACCTTTTGGCAGATTCATAAATTAAAGAAAAAATATTTCCCTAAATCAATGGTATACATTGTATTTTGCAACATACTGCACGCTGCTAACTTATCTACTGTGTATGACATACACTAATGCAAAGGAATTATTCTGTCATGGCTTTTCAGTATATTTTAAGAATTAATATGTATTTGACAATAACATACACAAGCAAATCCATAACAATAAAACCAGACAGCAGTTTGCTGCAGAAGCACTGCGAAAGGCATGAAAGCAACTAGTCGGTGTTGTAAAACGCAGACACATCTTGTTTAAATATTGGCTGATTAACTGAAAGAAATAAGTTTCCACAGGATATTATTAGTTCCGTTCTAGTACCAAAAATACTAGGTGATAGGCATCTTGTTACCCTAATCTCAAACTGGAAAAAGAAGCTGCACTTCTCCCATCTGACATGGGCATGTATGTACTTTGTGCATGCCTGTTAGTGTGAAAAAATAGGAGAAAAAGTAAAAAGAGGAAAGCATAGAAAGCAAGAAACTAGAGAAGTAAACAGAGCACAGAGACACAGAAAATATCCCAAACCTCTCTGTCCTCACTCATCTTACCTTGCATTGGATACAAGCAATCCCAACCTTAATGGTCCTGCAATGTTCTTCTCCCTAACTTATCCCTAATGTTCAGCTTTCTTTCAGAGTTTTTATAGTCTCTGCTGTAGGCTACAAACTCCAATCCCTGCCTTTGCTTTCTCTTACATCATTTCTAAAGATTTTCCACTGATCCTTGCCCTAAACCTTTCTCTGTCTTGCACTCTCACACACATTCTTGCCTCACATTTGTTATATTTATTGCTCTGATGAAGATGATTAGGTTATAATTAAAGGTCTCGACTTCTGTTGTGTGTAGTTTTGTGTGTTTTTTTCTTTCTTTCAGAATATGAGACAGCCATGAAAGTGGCAATATTTTCCGCAGCATCACCATTCCTCTAACCCCTCCTTTCTACAAACTGCAGTAGAGAAACCTAATGACTTTAAATATACATATATTTTAACTGTACTCCCTGGGCACAACAGAAATAACTTTACAGAAAGAGTACCTAGTTCAGGAAGAAATTAAGTAGCATGAGATAAGCAGTAGAAAAGGAGTGTGCTTTTGTAAAGCAGCTTACTAGAACTGAAGTCTTTCAGACACGCTATTTCAGCTATTGAAATCACTGTTGTGTGAGCTACGGAAGAATCTTCCCTAAGCAGCAGCAGAGGACCTTTTATTTTCTTCTTTGCCTGTACACTAGGAATGAGTTTATCTCATTTCTTAACTAATGCACATAGAAATTATGGACTAATCTGGGGGACTACAATTCCAAGCTGTGTGGACTCATTAGTTTGTTCACAATGACTTTATTCTCTCAACAGGTAGGCGCAGTACTTTTAAAATAGTTTGACTTTCCAAAAGCACTTGCTATAACCAACAGAGAGTAAAAGGAAATTTCAAATGTTGCTTTGCATTACACGGCAAAAAAACACCAGCCAGGGAGCTACACCTTTGATTTCATCATCTGTCTTGATTGGAGTGATTAGAAAAAAATAAAAGGTTTGGTTTTGGGGTTTTTTTTTGTTTGTTTGTTTGGTTGGTTGGTTGTTTTTTTTTAATACAGCTCATTTTTCCAGACAAAGATGGCAGCAGAATTTTGCAGAGCTGCCATAAAGTGCCAAATCAGGATTCTTCACTGCAGAGAATGTTTCCACCACACTCCAACTGAGGAATCAAGGGGAAAAAAAAAAAAAGAAAAAAAAAAAGGAAAAAGTAAACACAGAAAGAGAGCCTTGTTTAGATCATGAAGACAATACAAATTGCAGCCCCAGAAGACAAGGGAATTATTTTTACAGCATTTCTCAGAACACACAGATCTTTGAGTATGAGTGAGTCAAGTGCTACAAAATATGCATAGCCATAGGAGCATCCACACCATGCTGGAGCATGTAGGCTGGGACTGTTTTCCATTGTGGGGTATAACAAAATAATAATAGCCACCACAGAAGTCTAAATGGGTCCCTGTGGTTACTAGCACTGCAGCAGAATGGTAAGCACAGAGCAAAACACCAAACTGATGAAACAGCCCAAAACGCTGCCATTGGGAAAGAACTGGACCTGTCTTAGTTTTATACAGCTACCTACATTGAGATGCTAGAGCCTAAAAACATGGCAGTACTTGATTGATCTGCATAAAACACACGGGCAGGATCTCAGAAAAAAAAGGTAACCATGGTGTAATAACAAGTTATTATTAGATCAATGGGGTAACTTTGCTATATATGATTGTGAGGTTTTGCCAAGCAGCAACTGCAGTCCTATGCACTCAGCTTCTTTCTTCTCTTTCTCATGTTGGACAAACACAAGGCAGCACTTGCCAGCATTTACTTCTGAGGGAGATTTTACAGGTTCTATCTCAAGTTAGGTCTCTGCAGGGCTCCGTTCTGCTTAGTATGGGTAGGGCTGATAAGAGACACAGGCTGTACCAACATGAGTAAACTGAGAACAGACCATTGAATGCTTGCAACTTATGCATTTCAGTATTTCACAACAAATCACAGAATTGTAGAATGGCTTGGGTGCAAAGCGACCCCAAGGATCATCAAGTTCCAAACCCCCTACCACAGGCAGAGCCACCAACCTCCAGATCTGATTTAAATCAGGTTGCTCGGGGGAAACCTGGAGAATGGCTGAGGCTCAGTGCCTCACAAGACAGGAGGATGCTGGGCTCAGGAAAGAGCAGGAGAAATGCAGCCACGTTGCCAGTTGCTTTGACTCCAAGAGCATGAGAAGTCCAAGATCGGGTATTAAGATTTTCTTTCAGGCTCTCTGCTAATTGATAATCTGGTAATAAAGCTTCAATTACTTTTTTACTACTTGGAACTACCACGAGGTTGTGGGTCTTCCTTTTTGGTAAGTGATATACACTTCCTCTAATTCAACATGAATTGATCGCTCTTCTCTTCCTATAAAAGCACACAGTCTAAAAGATTTCTGAAATGGATGCTGATACACATAACTATCATCAGCTCTGACCAGGAGGTGAAAGAGACTCAGATGTGAGTAATCAGCCATCTTCATGGGCTGCTGATGACCTCAGAATAGTTACCTGCACTCACCATTTGTGGTTTTTTTTCTAGGGGGAAAAAGAAAGTATAGAGTGTTAACAGTCATCAAATAGCAAGTGACTTCAATTTAGCAACAACTTACAGATATCTTTTTGACACCTTCTGGAGAAAGCTGATAAAGAAGCTTCCCAGATAATGAAAAATGTGTATGGTGGTTACTTAGCTGGCAGAGTGCCCAAGGAACAGATGTCCTCAACTTTGCTGAGGTTTAATTATACTTCCAACACACTTAGCTAAGTTAGGGCAACCAGGAGTTTGGTAGGAATTTTATGATCTTAAATTCAAGTGAACAAACGAAATTAGATTTTCTCTATGAAGAAAATAAAAATAAATTGGAGGAGGGAAGGCAAATCAACTGAAAAGACTCAAAAATTCCCTAATTTCTTCAGTAGACAAGGTCTTATTTAACTCAAGAACTGGCGTTAGTAAGGGTTCACTTATATAAGCGTTGTGCAATCTTGCCCTTGCTTTCATCAGCCTTGCCAGTGGAAACTATATTTGGGTTTGTCAGTCCTTGTCTTTAAAGCTTTAGGAATGATATGCAAATACGGTGACATATGCTTGCTGGTTTTGCTGTATTGCACCTTTAAACTTCTCCTTCTCCCACTAAAACATGTGCCAGTAATGTCAGACCATGCTGGTCCAAGTTGCAGAAGTGCTCTTAGTGTCTCACGGGCACCCTACCCGCCAGCCTCTCCAAGTCATGTCATCCTCTCATTGGTCACAGGTTACTCTCATAAGGTCACATATCTGTCATTTATAGATCAACACAAATAGTGCTGGATCTAGAAGGTGTTATGGCCAAAGCGACAGATTTGTCCTTACTAATTTTTTATTGAATTTCCATGAAGCAAAAGCATGGGACTCACTACGTGGATTGTTGAGACTATTTCAGGGAATGATGCATTTGTTATTAGAAGTACAGTCTTGTATTAGAAATATAATTCTGGTTTTTGTCTGGGAAATAAGAACAACATGAAAGTTAGAAAAATGGATTTTTTATCCAGTTTTGACAGGTTTGTCCCAAAAACCTAAGAAATAATCAAATATTCCTTTTCTTTTCGAATGAAAACTACAACTGCTTTTCCTTAGAACTGATCTTTACAAGCTAGGTACTCGCCAGTACTGATTGTACTGATTCATGTGGTTCCATTTAAACAACTGAGATATTCCTATTTTTGATGTCTTCAGCTTATTTTCATTTTCTGAAACAAACAATTCTGATAAAATTGGCTGAATTTCTGACCAGTCTTAAAGTTGAATAACATTCTATGGGATTAACCAAACACCCAGCATTTCTGGTTTGGGAAAAATATCCAAGATCATTTTTGTTGTTCATAGCTTGATGAGAGAAGGAGAAACATTCTAAAATACCTGTGACGTATTCTCAGTGAATACATAAGAGGAATTTTCAAAAAGCAAGGTGATTCCCACCTGCTTTCACGTAGATATACAGAGCCTGAGAGCAGATGATTCATCAAAATAGAACTATGGGAAAGGGAATCTACATTAACAATGTACATGCATGCTTTCCAATTAAAGGTATGTTTCTTCAGAAGGAAAAACTATCTTAAAACAGCTATTCTGAAATCTGTAAGCTACCCAAGTAGCTCTTGTTGTGTCACTTCCTTTTAAGCTGAATCCTTGCAGCTAATGAAGTAAAACCCACAAAGTGAAGGTAGTGTAAATCAAGCCAGTCACATTTTCAGGAACACTAGACTTCCTACAAGCAGTCTCTGCATATACTTTTAAGCCCTTGGTGCTTGCGACAGACTCTGCGTCATGACAACTATGCATCCATAAAAAGTACTGGCAAAATGAAGCAAAAATCCCAAACAAAGACAGCTAATTGGAATGCATGCTTCTTTTGTAACAGTCATGGTATGATGCAGAAGGATGCATTTGGAAATGAAAAATACATTTTATTTTTCATGCATATGCCACTGACTCATGGCCCAAGATGGTTAGGAACAGTGATGAGGCCTTTTTTGCTATGGAAGAAGTGGTCCACAGGACAAAAAGCCATGCAAAGAGGCCTCAAACTACTACACAAATGATAAACTCTGAGCCATCACCAGCCTGGTACTAATTCAAACTGGCAAGATAGAAATGAAAGTCAGTAGATTGAGTTGCCACCCCCTGTAGCCATGGTGTGTGGAGTCAATCCTAAATATAAAGATGACACACAGAGAGCAGCCCATCTTTCTGCACTAAGGAAGAGGGAAGAGGAGTGGTTCTGGTGATGTGCATGCTGATGTCACTTGTCACTGAAATAAACCCTTTGACCCATGAATCCCTGTGGCACGGTGCACTGGAAGTGTGCATCCTGGCTCCAGGGCACATACTTCAGCTCAGAGCTAATTACAAACTTGGCAATGTACAGCAGCAGGCTAAATTCAAAGACATGCTCACAAGAAGAAAAAATACATCTGTATTGAATTCTGTCCCGACTTCACACTTTCTTGTACACAACTCTTAACAATTTTCTGAACAGAGCTGAGAAATAAGATGGAGGAGAAAGGATACAGAAGAATTAAAGAAAGTAGCTAAGTAGCAAAATGACAATGGTCTTAGTTGGAAAAGAGTGGTTGTGAGTGGTTGGTGAGTGATGTTCTTCAAACATAAAGAGTGGTCTGGAACTGGGCAATGCCACAGGAGGACTGCATACAACAGGATGCTGCAGGAAACGCGAACAGTCATTTCTTACCTGGCAAGCAGGTAGAAGAAGATGCAGCCATGCAAAGCTGGGGCTGGGAACCTGCTTCTCCCAAGAAGCAACGGTGCCAAATGATGTTAATAAGGTACAGTACTCTCATTGCTGGTACATCTCACACAGTGGGACCATTCTGTGCTGGAGGCTAACCAGAACAAGCTATTAACATGATCCTAGAAGTTTAGAGCAATTGAGGACTGATTTTATTTCCCTCCCTATTTTGCTCTGGTTTAAATGTCCTTATGGTTTGGTTCCTGCAAGGAACCTCACAAGCAAATGCTGTTCTAGTAATGAAAGCTTCTGGTACTACTGATAATTAAAGATCTCACAACAGTTTGTAAATCCATCCTAATGTTCTGGCCAAACTCTGCTATGCTTCTTGGCTGCATTTCCTCTATCATTTCAACTGGACAGAGATATTTTTTTGTTAGACTCACTGCAGCTTTCTGCGGTGAAGCTGTAATTTGCTAAATGGCTGCAGGATGGCAACTGGATTAATCCAGGATAAGCCAGTAATCATTTTCAATCACAGCACAAACATTAATCAGTCAATCATCGCCCTCTAGAGGTAGCTGCAGTTCTGGTTACCGATATTTGGGTTTGCTGTGAGCGATGCACCAAGCACTTCTGTATAGAGGAAGATACTTGCTGATTAGGGTAGACCCATGTACCATTACAGGAACAAATTACTGAGTGCTGATCATCAGCTCCTCGATTATTCCTGCCCTTCTCTTGCCTGGGAGGTCACCCAACTTGCAGCATATTGCATTAAAGTATTTGTCATGGCTCTGTGGATAGCAGTGAAACACATAGACAGCTATATGCCATAGATGTCATAAAAAGCAGTGAACATAAATCCCATACCAGATTCTCATTACAGCTTATTTTTCTCGAGCAACGTGCACAAAGTAAACCAGTGGCACAACTGAACTGACTTCACAAAAGCAGCAAATCTTTATACATAAACATAACTATGCACTCTCCTTTCTTTCCCTTGTCTGAAATTGTCCAAGAGTTTTAAAGGGAAAAATACAAAGAGCAATAAGTAACAAGCAACCCACCATTGTAACTGAGTGATGAATATACTGTTTCTGGGGTGTGAAGATGTTGTTTGAGTAGCTGAGTATTTATTCAAGGAGACACTGCTCTGTGCAGAGACTTAGCACAAGATTCTGGAGGCACAAATAGCTCATGTCCAGGTTTTCCCAGACACATCCTCTCTCTATTTTTTTTTTTCCCAGCTGGAAATTCTGTCTAGGTGGAATTCAGCAATTTTTTACATTTATTTTTTTTTTCTGGCAGGCTGGCCGGAAGCTCTGGCTCGCCTCCCTGTGTAGGGATTCTCCAGGTATCCACACATGCACAGACCATCTGTGCACGTGAAGTCCCATACCTGAACACATATTTCTGTTGGCAATGTTTAACCAAAAAAGAATAGATGTCCAGGACCACAGTAACCATTTCACTGTAATCGTTACTCTGGCATTCAGGAGAGTTTATTCTATTAAGTTTATTCAGGAGAGGATTCACTGTTCAATCAACATCACAAAAAAGAAAACAAAAAAAAAAAAAAAACCCCACTTATTTTTAAGTGTAATTTCCCTATATTCATCCAGTTCATGCCTGTTGTCTTTTGTATGTTTGCTGAGCACCACTGAAAAGAGTCTGGCACTGTCTTCTATACTCCCCCATCAGGTGTTTATATGCATTGATAAGATCACCCCTGCTACACAGTCCCAGCTCTCTTACCCTCTTCCTCATCTACCAGATCATCCAAGCCCATAATTATCTCTGTGGTCCTTCCAGTATGCTCACATCCCCCTCATATGGGGGAACACAACACTTCAGACCTGTGCATGCACTAGCATTCTGGGTTCCTCTGCTGCAGGACTACTGCTGGCTCACAGTCAACATTTTCACCACAACCCTCAGATCCCTTTTAAAAGCTGCTTTCCAGAAGATCAGCCCTCAGACTGTGTTGGTGCACAGGACTGTTCTCACTTTCACTTCTGCCTTGATTAGATGTCCTTAGATTAAGCTTTCTGACACTCACTGTCCACAGGTGTAAGACAGTGTTGATGATACTTTGCCTTTTTTTTTCCCAAACTGTTGTTGCCTAAAGCAGCTCCCACTTCTCTTTGATCTTCGTAGGTAACTATCTTACCATCTTCTGTAAATGTGTGGCCTTTCTTCTTGACAGCATCCATTTCTACATGGGGCCTTATAGCAGTCATTATCCTGCCTAGGTGCTTTGCATACTTTAATTATTTTCATTACTGTTATGTCCTTTCTTTAGGAGCTTACACACACACTCACACACACACATATTATTCTGCTATGTACACTTAATGTCTACAAACTGAGACAGAATACTGAGCAGTGTATAGTATCCTACAGCCAGGGCCTCCAAAGCCCTCTTTAGAACATAATGACGAAGAAAATGCCCTTGGATCTTATCACGCTTTTCCTTCTGCTGCTGCTATACTCTAACCTAGCCAAGAAGAAGAACTTATTTTATTCTCATACAGAGTACAGGACAGCAAACATTATCCAGTCCCTTCTGCATGGAACTGAACAATTTGTGCCTGATTAAAGCAGAGGGATTGCCAACTTCAGAAAATCAGGGTCCTAAAACTGCCTGCTTATTCTTGCTGTGTGCTTCTCCATCCTTCCCTGCACTGTATCAGCCACACAGCCAGATCCTTCCCCTCTGCAGGCCTACGTTTGTCTTCCACGAGAATTTTCATGAGAATCTCAGCTCTGAAGCAAACTAAATCCCTTTGTGAGTTATTCTCTCCCATGTAAAGTTCTGGTATCCAAGATCTTTGGGAATAAACAGTGATTCATATATTTTCACTACACCTTCAGGGGCAAAAAAGTACAATTATCCCCTGCCAAATTTCAAAGCCTAGCTCTAAAAGCACAGGTTTGTCACAGCTCCTCAACATAATTCTTCCCCTAGGCATACACAGCTGAAAGCAGGCTTGTAGCCTGCACAGCATTAAGCCACTACTACTACAGGTATTGCTGCCTGGATACTAATGAAGGTATATAAATCATTATTGATGCACTGGTGCTTCGGTTACTCACACCAAGCTGGTCTATGCCCCAAAACCACACACTGCTCCCTTTGAAAAGCAGTGCTTCCCTGGAGCACTGAGCTCAGTGCCTCTCTTAACCTGTCCTCTTCATGTCCATCCCACAGAGACCCTCCACCTCTCACACGCAGTTCTTAGCAGAAGGGACAAAACCGCCTCCCCACCACCCAGTCAGTCGCTCCATCCCAGGTGTGAAACGACTGGCTTGCAGGCAGGAGGGGTTTGGCCCTTTGGCTCCGTAAGTGCAAGCACACTGAAGTCGTGCTTACTTTACAATTAGACTTGGAACCCAAGAACAAGAACGTAACATAGTTTCTTATGTAACCATATATTTATTTTGGTTACGTGCGGCTTCAAGACGAATCTCAAATGGTGCTGGACCATGCTGCTGCCCTCAAAAGAAGTTTGTCAGCAGAGTAACAATAATGTTCTGCTTCTGAAAATGATGTGCTGGGCTTTATGGTCAGCTTTTAGGTTTGAATGCTTTTTTTCCACTTTGATATTTGAGCCCTCTGCTCAAAGCAAATCCTTCGAGTGTGTACATGACTCTCCAAGCACTGGTCACGGGAGGACATGGACAAGCACTGAAAAAGCCGCTGACAGCATCTGAAAGTGATTTGCAATCTCTTAGCCACATGAGCTCAGTTGCATTAACATAGCGATTTAAATACTGTGGATGGCTTTTCTGATGTTCTTTTAGAAATTTCTTATTGGAATTATTAGGCATCCAAAATATATTTAAAACCAACCAACCAGAGGAATGAAACTGAGCAGATAATACTGACTAAGCACTCTGAGCCCAATCTTGCAGTCCCAAATCAAACACGTTGCCACCAAGCACACGACTAGATATTGTGACTAGATTCTACTGACTGCATCATAACACATGCATCACTGTCAAAGTAATTTGGGTGCTGAGTCACAAGCAGATCTTTCATAGGCCTGAAGCATCTGTACTGCCTGTTGCACAGCCTTGCCGCAGCAAAGCCCAGTTGTCACTGGGGAAAAAAAAATGATATAGTGAGGTTTTCAGGGCCTTGCATACTGTAAATAACACAAGGAGAATTCTAAGCATAAAGAATAGATGGGCTGCTATGGTTGCCACTGAAAAAGAACAGAGTATACACTCTCAGCTCTACTCATCCAACAAGGAAAAACCCATGCCCCTGGGTGTGATGCCATGGCTCTGCAGCTCCATGGGAATGCCTGGCTGCTGAGCTGTATGGCACTGCTTGCACACAGACATTGCTGAATGCATAGTAATGCTATTGATGTAAGCCCCACTCCTTCAAAATGTTTGGAGACACCCATTACTGTCAGGAGCAGGGAGTGACCACTTCACTGAGAGATAAACTTGGTTGTCAGTGGATCAAGCAGAGAGTCAATAAGTGGAAAATACAGCCAGCTGCCAGCCAGACCCCGTCTTCCCATCCCATACACAGGATTAGTTTCTATGCAGTCAGGTTACAAGCAGAGTAACCACTCTGGAGTCAAAAGCCCTGATAACAGAGTGCTGGCATTATGCTGCAGTCAGTGGAGCTATCTGTGCTCACAAGTATGACCAAAATCAAAGCCTGGCTTCCTTGAGCGAATGGAGTGAAAAATCAGACCCTCCTGAGGCACTTATCACACAAAACCATGAAGTGAAGCATCTTATCCCTGTCCTTCTTTCATCCCTTCTTCTACCCAATGTTGTAAGTTTTGCAAAGCAATGGCTGTCTTCTTATTCAGTTGCTTTTTTTTCCACTCTCCTCCATCTCTAGCAGGTCCCTTGTTCTACAGCTATACAAATAATGCAATGTAACATGCATTACCCTGGGGTACAGCCAGATTTAATGAACAGTGTGATATTTGCATGGTTCTGGGGCTTCAGACAGCTGGGCACATCAACCAGATACATCCTGGGTTGTTTCTGGGGGGCTCTGTCGAATCCTCAGTGCTAGAAAAGGAGTTGAGGCTCAGCATACTTAGTTAGAAAGCAGAGAAACCTCAGCCTGGAGCTGACAATGACTGATGACTGGAGGTGCGGTGAGTGTTCACCACTCCTCATGTTACCAAAATGCCAGGGTTTTAAAGTGATGTTATTAAAGCACCACAGGAGTGCAAAGATCTGTGTAAACTGAGAGCATAATCACCATGCAAGCGGAGCACGAACTGTTTGACTGTGTTGAAATTATGTTATTTGGTATCCCTCTAGTTTGTCACATGACTTGATACACTGAAAAAAAACAAA